>NC_091106.1:24287500-24365000 GCF_024713975.1 Paralichthys olivaceus
TCAGGGAAACAACAACCCTCTGTTCTGCCTCTTAGAATAAACTGATAAACACAAAGACGCTGCAGCTGAGGAGAGAGGGAACAAACTACAAACATCAACTTCATCAGAATAATGATGTGTGTGTGTGTGTGTGTGTGTGTGTGTGTGTGTGGTTCAGGTATCACTCATGTCGTGGGGACCTTACAGAGTCACATTATGGGGACGTGTCTTCTTCATGGGGACAAAAAGCAGATCTTCAAACAGGTTTAACCTCGAGAAGATGAGTCACACAAAAGTGATTTCCTGTCCCGCTGTCTCTGCACATTAGCATGCAGACACACAAACAGGAAGTGAGGGAGACTTACGTTTTCTCCGTGGAGCCTCCATCTCGTCATGTAGATGAACTCCAGAGTGTGATCTCTGCCCATGATCTCTCCGTTACACAGAACGTCCAGCTACACACACACCGTGAGAAATCAAGAAAATCAAATACGAGTTTTACATCAGGCTCAAAATGAAAATGTGAGCTGATGAACAACATGACGGAGGAGAGGAAGTTGATTTGGTTACGAGTGGGAGGCTGAGTGAAACCAGTTTCACTTCAGTCTGCGCACGCACACACACGCACGCACGCACACACACGCACACGCACACGCACACACACACACACATTTTTACTTTTCCTGCGTTCATTATCTGAGCGGCAGTGAGTCAAGCTGTCGCAAACGTTTTCTCAGCTTGTTTCTCTTCAGATCCAGGAAATGTTACACAACTCCAGATAAAACACTGATGAAATGAAAATGTAAAAACGAGGTAACGTTACGAACTGAGCCTTTAAATGCGTCACGTTCTCACCTCATAAGAACTCGGCAGCTTCAGCTTCAGACTGAGAAACTTCTTAATTGTTCCCACGGTAACGCGACTGGAGCAGCGGATGAACCTCTTCATCAGATCCTGATTGAGTGAGACAAGTGTGTTCACATAGGATTTAATGAGATTCAGATTTTAAACATGAATTCAAAAGACCAAAGAACAAATTCAGTTTTTCAAAGTTCTGATGGTGATGATTCAAACCATCAAAATCAATATCCTGCATTGATTGAAATGATCATGAATGAAAACACGCACAGAGACCGAGCTCTCTCCTGACGGCCCCGTGTTCCGCAGACAGTCCAGACAGATGGCGATCTGAGGGTCACTCCTGTGGTAGTCGTCATCGCCACCTTCGCCGTCATCGTCTTCACCACCAGCACCACCGTCGTCACCTCCGACATCAGGAAGCCCAAACCTCTGACGCCTCAGGGCTTCTGCACACACACACACACACACACGATTAATCGCAGACTACAGAATCGTTGCCTCTGTCTGAGAAACACAAACTGTTTTTAGTTAAATGAAGCTGAATTGAAAGTTCTAGAAACTTTTTAACAACACATTTAAAAAAGAAAAAGCTTCAGTCTCACTTTACCTTGACCGTTTTCTCTCTGGCTCCTCCTCCAGAACTCCAGCTCTCGCTGCTCCTCTTCTGTGTGACAATCAGATGAATCAAACTTTTACCACAGAGCTCAGACACATTCACACGATGTCTGTTTGACCGGAGGTTAAATGTGTCCTCAACAAGATCTGTGTTCTCAGTGTCTCTTCACTCAAATGAATGAGGACGCGATGAAGACGAGACATGTTCTGGAACATGAACGTTACATGTTAAAGTTAACGTGTGATCACAGCTTCAGTTACACGTGTTGACTTCATCTTGTTTAAACTCTCCACCGCTCTGAGAAGTAATGTGACGCTGACAAATGTACGATTCAGAACCGCCAGTCTGAGGAGAAATCCAGTTGGTCACGTGACGGCCGTCAGATCTGATCAATACTTCCGGACTGGGACCAAACAGGATTCTCTCAACTTATTGTTTCTAAACTTGTCTTATCTCGTCTTAATGTATGTTATCGTTTCTGAGACGATGGACGAAAGATGGACGTCATGACGGCTCCCAAAAGTCAAATCATCTCTATCACCCCCTGGTGGCTGGCTGCAGTATGGGTCATAAACCCTGTCTCCTCCATGTTACCAGATGGGACAAAACACACTTTTCATGCACAGTAATTTATGTTTGATTAAAGCGCTGCCATTCACTAACTTATTGTCCTACCTCCAGTGAATAGTCACATAATTTATCTGGAACTGATGAAACTATGTGCAGAACTCACTTTCTCTGAGTCCAGGCACCAGCTTGAAGATGATCTCCTCCAGGGTGTTGTCCAACCTGAGAGGACGGAGAGACGAGAGCGTGAGGAGGAGGAGAATGAAAGTGAAGCTGTGACAGAGGATGTTTATTCAAACTTGTCAACAGAGTTGACAGAAGAACAAGAAGAAGCTGACCTGAGCATCTCCAGTGGGTTGGTCTCATGGACCTGGATGCCACATCTGGGACAATCATTACTGTCCTCAAAGTGCTGAACGATGCAGCTCTTACAAACTGCAGAGATAACAACAGGGTTCTGATGATTACACAGACGTCATCATTTACATCCTCAACACAACAACTAAAACTGTTTTAATGTTTGTACATGTTTTTAACATGTTTTCACTCCAGTAACTGAATAGTATGATATCAATTACAGCTGAGATGAGTTCTTGATTCATCAATTCACCAAGCAACTAAAGAACTTTTAGATTTTAGTCATTTTACAAAAAACTCTTAAAGTGTCAAATATTTACAGATTTCAAAAGAGAAGATCGGAATAGAAAGTGAATGTGTGTGTGTGTGTGTGTCTCACAGGTGTGCAGGCACTCGGTGACGGTGGTGGGTTTGATCAGGTAACCTCGACACAGGTAACACGTGATGAAATGATTAAAGTCTCTCACAAAGTGTTTCCTCCCGGTGGCGGCCATGTTTCAAGTTGTTTTTACAGATAAAGGGAAACTCCACTTTTTAACTTCGATGAGCGATGGAAGGTTTGTGGTTCCAGGATGAAAGTTCCAGAGTTGATCTGGGTTTTAACTGCGTGTTAAAGAGTTTAAATGTTCACCCACACTGGCTAATGTTAGTCCAGGTTAGTGCTCACTCCTCTTTTACTTCTACTGTGTAAAATCCTGCTCCATCCTCCACTCAAACTTTATTCTGAGATCAGTTTTTCTTCAGGAACATTTCTGACTTTATTCCATCTTCACTGAACAACATCAGCCCCAATGAAATAAGGAAAACACCAGGCTCATCCAGTCCTGCTTCAGCTTAACACGTTTATTAAATTCCCAGAATTCCCCGAGAGTGAGATGACTCGCTTTCTCCCCTGTCTCAGCCGAAGTGCCATTTTTATTCCATGAGGGGTCAAAGGTCAGTCTGCGTGTCCTTCATCCCAGAGGTGGATCAGAGTCGCTGCCTTAGATGTGTCTCTGATGTTCTGGTGGGTTAGAGAATAAAAACACAAAGGTCAGGGTTCAACATGGTCACGTGACTGTATGTGCACTTCTAACGGCTGCAGTACTTCTGACCCACGTGCGTCTGTCTCTGCATTATGAATGCATTCAACCCGTTCTCTCCACTTTGACGGATCTCAGTGACGCACTCCATTCACAAGTTAAACATCCATCTACTCATCCATGTATCTATCTATCCATTCATCCCTCCATCATGGGTGGAGCTGGAGTCAATAGACCCAGAACAAGAGATGAAGTGATGGAGATAGAAGATGGACCACGACCGGGCCGGGATTCAAACCAACAACCTTCGTCATCGTCATTAAAAAGAACTGAAGTTATCTGAAAATAACTTTGATGTCCTGATCAGTGTCTTTGATGTTTCAGGTCAGATCTCCACCTGCTGCTTCTGGTGTTTCATGTTGAGAACTTTGAATTACCTCACTTCAGATCAGCTGTTTAAATGGCACGTCACGATCATGTCCTGTCAGGTGTGTGTGTGTGAGTATGAGTCTGTGTGTGTGTGAGTGTGTGTGTGTGTGTCAGGTGTGTGTGCGTGTGTGTCAGGTGTGTGTGTGTGAGTGTGTGTGTGTGTGAGTGTGTGTGTGTGTGTGTCTGTCTGTTTTCTAGAAAAATCTGTAGTGCGCCACCAAGAAACCCCCGAGTGGAGCACGAACACACGCACGCAGTAGATCTCACGGTGGAGGCGCGTCACGTTACGTCACCAGAGTCAAAACAACATCAATGGAGGACACGCGCACATGAAGCTACAGGGATACTAACGCTGTGCACGTATACGCGCACGACTCGGCTCTGAACCGTTTCCTCGTGTAACCACGTACACGCTCAAACACACACATAGACACACGCACGCTGCGCGTATCGACAGCAAAAGTTGCGGAGCGTTACGTCACGGCCTTCAAGGAAGTGAAACGCACGCGGCTTATTCGCCGTGTGCGTGATCGTACCGTGATCCGGTTGTGTGTGTGAGTGTGTGTGTGCCCGTGCACAGCGACGCTTTGCGTTGGGAGGGGGGGGGCGTCCAGCAGCGTCAAAGTTTCTCCGGAACGTGACGCAGACGTCGGCGGAAGAATGTGCGCAGAAATAATGAAGAATAACGAACACCTCCTCACCTCCGGCCCCCGCACGTCCACCATCACACCGCCGGCTCCTCCCGCACCGTCACGCACCGTCACTCTCCGTGCGTCGATCAGCACAGAACACGGAACTGGTCCGCTCGGGTCTGCCCCGGTCCGCCCAGCAGCCCGCAGCCAGGGAGAGAGGCTGAGAGGCGGGGAGAGACACTGAGGAGCAGCGGGGGGCGGGGAACCAGCAGCACACTCACACTCAGCTGTTGTATAACACACACACATTTATACACACACATTTATACACACACATTCATACACACGTTTATATACACACATTTATACACACACATTTATACACACACATTTATACACACGTTTATATACACACATTTATACACACACATTTATACACACACATTTATACACACACATTTATACACACGTTTATATACACACATTTATACACACACATTTATACACACACATTTATACACACACATTATATACACACATTTATATACACACATTTATACACACACATTTATATACACTCATTTATACACACACATTTATACACACACATTTATACACACACATTTATACACACATTTATACACACACATTTATACACACACATTCATACACACATTTATACACACACATTTATACACACACATTTATACACACGTTTATACACACACATTTATACACACGTTTATATACACACACATTTATACACACACATTTATATACACACATTTATACACACACTTATACACACACATTTATACACACGTTTATATACACACACATTTATACACACACATTTATATACACACATTTATACACACACTTATACACACACATTTATACACACACATTTATACACACGTTTATATACACACACATTTATACACACACATTTATATACACACATTTATACACACACATTTATACACACACATTTATATACACACATTTATATACACACATTTATATACACATTTATATACACACATTTATACACACACATTTATACACACATTTATACACACACATTTATATACACACATTTATACACACACATTTATATACACACATTTATATACACACATTTATATACACATTTATATACACACATTTATACACACACATTTATACACACACATTTATATACACACATTTATATACACACATTTATATACACATTTATATACACACATTTATACACACACATTTATACACACATTTATACACACACATTTATATACACACATTTATACACACACATTTATATACACACATTTATACACACACATTTATACACACATTTATATACACACATTTATACACACATTTATACACACACATTTATACACACACATTTATACACACACATTTATATACACACATTTATACACACATTTATACACACACATTTATACACACACATTTATACACACACATTTATAAACACACATTTATACACACACATTTATACACACACATTTATATACACACATTTATATACACACATTTATATACACATTTATATACACACATTTATACACACACATTTATATACACACATTTATACACACATTTATACACACACATTTATATACACACATTTATACACACACATTTATATACACACATTTATACACACACATTTATACACACACATTTATATACACACATTTATACACACATTTATACACACACATTTATATACACACATTTATACACACACATTTATACACACACATTTATACACACACATTTATATACACACATTTATACACACACATTTATACACACACATTTATATACACACATTTATATACACACATTTATATACACACATATACTGTATATACACACACACACACACAGACAGATGGTGATGTGTGTGTCTGTAGATAATCACTCTGGTTTTATTTATTTGAATTCTTTTAGAATGAATGAGACGTGTTTTTCAGATCAGCTGTGATTGTTGTGAGACGTTATCACTACACAATACAACTAAGTACACAACCAGTCACATCCTGACAGATCTAACCTCAGAATATCTACATATATATATATATATATACATATATATATATACATATATATATGTAGTTTGTACCATGTGACCTCTGAGGAAATGATGTTTCAGACCATGTGAGGTCACAGAGGTAGGAACTACAGGAACTACAGACACAAGGTGAGGAATTTCAAAGTAAAACAGGAAGCACTAAGTTATTTAACAATAATACTTAGTGGCTGCGAGTCTCTGGAGGGGCGACCTGAAATCAGACGTCTGGTTAACGGAGGATTTAGCAGCTTGTCCTGCCCCCTTCCTACTGTTACCTAGCAACAGGGCTGTAGTTATACACAGCGAGAAAGTTTTACAGCTCCGAGTTTTTTTACATTAAACCTCGAAACCTCATACGACTGTGTCGCCATCATAGAAGCAAGGAATCATGGGATATGTTGTATGATGAAGTGAGAGATGAAGTGAGAGATGAAGTGAGAGATGAAGTGAGAGAGATGTGAGTGTGTGTGTGTGTTTTCCGCAGCAACAGCTTCACCACTTTGTATTTTTATCTGTTTATTTAAATCACACACACACACACACAGTTACACACACACACACACACACACACACACACGAGCTCAGTGTGATTTTGCGCTGTGAGAGACAGAGCGAGTTCTATTCCTCTCTTTCTTGATCTCTGTTCATGAGGTGCAGTTCTTCAGATCTTGTGTTTTTATTCTGTTAACCATCAGACAGGACACGTCTCTGTCTCGTGTCTTCAGACTGAACCTCCTCTTGAATTCTGATGGATGTTGTGGTTATGAGCCCAACCCTGTAAATGGAGAGGCAGCAGCTGAGCGGCAGCTGAGTCCGTTTTCAGGGAGTGATGGAGTTCAGCCTGCAGGGGGCGTCAGGGTGAGTCAGGGGGAGTCAGGGTGAGTCAGGGTGAGTCAGGGTGAGTCAGGGGGAGTCAGGGTGAGTCAGGGGGAGTCAGGGTGAGTCAGGTTTGACTTTAAGGTTCTTCTCCACACATACGAGGCTGTGAACGGATCCATGACCCTGTAAGATTCAGGTGAAAGGTTCTGTTCACTATAAAATATCTTTGTGATGTTTTCACTAAAGAGATGACATCATCAAACTGTCACATGACCAGTTTTTTGTCTGTAACCTTGAACCCGAGGCTCTGATCCTCCAGAGTCAGGAGGCTCCGACACCTGGGTACCACACCCAGGACCCCCTGTTACACACACACACACTCATGTATGTGAAACATCAACATGTGAATCACAGATAAACATCATGGCTGAGTGTGTGTGAATGTGTGTGTGTGCATATATCTTTGTTAACCTGCTTCCAGCAGATTATGAGGATTATGATTGTTTGTCATCAGGGGTGTGAGACAGAAATAACTGTGTGTGTGTGTGTGTGTGTGTGTCTGTGTGTGTGTGTGTGAGTGCCTGGTTACAGCAGGTGCTGTTTCACTGTACTTGACCTTTGACCCCACTTTTTATGTGGATGATCCCATGTATTCACACACACACACACACACACACACACACAGTGACCCTGACCTTGAGCAGTGAATCTCTTTTTAACAACGTTATGTTTCCAAACCCTGATGTTTGCGTGTGTATATGTATATGTGTGTGTGTGTGTGTGTGTGTGTGTGTGTGTGTGTGTGTGTGTGTGTGTGTGTTTGTGTTAATCTCAACTCATCTCCACTCTTCTAAACACTCTCATTACTTCCATGTGACTATTAATAGTCAGAGAGATGCTTCACCCTGAGGTTCCTTCTCAGGCTTTATTAGACCTCACACAGGCCGTGTGTGTGTGTGTGTGTGTGTGTGTGTGTGTGTGTGTGTATGTGTTTGTGTGTGTGTGTGGGTGTGTGTGTGTGTGGGTCAGTCACCTGTATCCCATCAAACCGGTGCCACGACACATGAGGAGCTGACCTCATTCCAACTCTGTCATAAAGTGAAGCATCAAAACAACGTGTGTCGCTCGGACTCATGTGTCAGAGGAGAAAACAGAAAAGAAGAGAAAGGTTCTGATTCTGTCGGAACATGAAACTCAAGTTTGTCTTCTAAATGTGCAGAGTGTGTTTGATCACAACCTGCAGGAGACGACTTCACATCCATCCAACACATAAAACGTTTCATCGCTTCATGTTCAGACACGTCTGAGCTGACATCAGCAGCAGGTCACTGAGGTCACAGTTCGCTGCTCGTCCCTCACTCTGCGTTTCTCATTGTCTGTCATCATCATGTACGTTTGCTCAGATCTTGAATTCTCATAAAGTTTGTTGATTCTTTATCCCCGTCCCCCTCCGGTCTCTCAACCAATCAGCCGGCAGCGACGTTCACCTGGTCGAGGACCTGAGCTGCTTTAAAGCTGCTGTGACAGAGGAGGAAGCTTCCAGTGTGGTGTCTCCTGGTGTCTCCTGGTGTCTCCTGGTGTCCCCTGGTGTCTCCTGGTGTCTCCTGGTGTCCCCTGGTGTCTCCTGGTGTCTCCTGAGCTTCAGCCTGAGACTCTAACATCTGAAAGTTCAGTGTCATTGGTTGAGTGGAGCTGATTGACATATGTATTTATTATCTTCTATCTGACATTTCTTATCGTCCAGCTGTTTATTCACCGTAACAACTTATTCTAAGGTTTCAATGTCCACACGCAGCCTGGAGACGCCCAGGATCGAACCTCCAACCTTCTGGTCAATGGACGATCCGCTCTACCTTCTGAGCCACAGCCGACGCACAACTGGCCGATCAGTGAATGAAGTAGGTGTAAACATTTCCTCTTTTTGTTGGACGCATGTTCTCTGGATCTCACATGTTTGATTCCAGACTCTCGTGTAAACGATTCTGTCAAGATGAGAAGTTTTAAAAGAAACAAACATCTTCCTGAAGATTCTGAGACCGAATATAAAAACCTCTTCATGATCCTTGTTCTTCAAAACTACTGTGAACATTAAGAAACTGTTCTTGCACTTGAGAGTTTCTCTTCTGATGCTGCACACACACACACACACACACACACACACACACACACACACACACACACACACACACACACACACACACACACACACACACACACCCCATCAGTTCCTGGAACAGGCAGTAAAACCATGTTGAGTTAATATTCACCCGACGTGTCTGTGACCAGAGGAGACATAGAAGCTACCGGTGCAGTCGCCCCCTGCTGGTCAGAGGCAAAGCTTTGACGATCAGCTTCATGTCACATCTTCCCTCATTAACGACCGGACGGTTTGTCTCTGAGTGAAAGATTATGTTCGTACGATGACACACTCGTAAACAAGAGCTAACCCCCCCCCCCCCCCCAAACCAGGATACTGGGTGAGGGGAGGATTTACACAGCTAATAATAAACTGGATATATTTCCAGTGTAGGAATTCTGCACGGGACCTATTTATAATGTGATGTATCCATCAGGGTTTAATGCCAAACCAGTGTTAGAATACCAGCGCACACACACACACACACACACACACACACACACACACACACACACACACTCATCACCTCTCAACTGGTGACAAATATGAAAGAAGGAGTTTGTGACTGAGCAGCGAGCAGCAGCTGAAATAGACACGAGACTTATTTTTATGAACATTTGTATTCGGTGTCATTACAACATGATCTTGCTGCTGAGCTGTCAGCGAGGTCGTCACCGACTTCTTCACTGCACCAAAATAACCAAACCGGATTTATGAGAGTCACCATCAAATGAGAGATATGGTTCCGCCTGAGAAAACCTCGGACAGTCGTCATGCTACAGACGAGGGACCAGAGGAATAAGACAAACGACCGTCACGCGTTCTGTCTCTTTATGAAGTGTAACGTCAGGTTGAGTCCCCATCGTGTCCGTCAGCCCTTCAGATTCAGATCCGCCTCCTGCTGTCGGAGCAGCAGAATGTGAAAGCGGCGCTGCAGTAACTTCAGAGCGTCCGAAACAGTTTCTCCCTTTTACCGTCTATTTCCATCCCAAGGTCAGAGTCACAAATAACATGCAGCTATGAAGTCGCTCCCTGAGGAGCAGGAGGGTCAGTGGACGTCTCGGTTCCAGAAAAAGTTCACCTCCTGGTTTTATTCACTGTGGTCGAGTCAAAAATGTCTTTAATTAAAATTAAAGCTCTAGACTCGAACAACAACATGGACAGTGAGCGACTGTGGTCCAGGGAGAGCGGTCGTCCTCTAACCAGAAGGGCGGCGGTTCGACCCCAGTCGTCCCTGTTCCAGGTGCTGAAGTGAAAATATCTAAAAACAGACGATTAACAATGATGCAGAGCAAACGTCGTCCACAGACACATTATTCTTTACGATGGAGTCACATGTGAGTCTGCACATTTACATGATCTTAGTTTTTGCTTCATGCTGCAGGTTTGACTCCAGGTGACCCCCCCCCCCCGTGACTTTTGGGACAGTTGAGATCTGGAGACGTTTCAGTGAAGCTTTCTGGTTTCCTGTCGAGGAGTTTGTGAACTTGGTGGAAGGAAGAATCCATTAAACGTTGGTGCGGACTGAACTGAGATCAGCATGTGAGCATCGTCATAGTGACTAGCATACAGTCATCGGTGTTTTACCCAGAATGCCTCTGTGTTCCCAGCTTCTCCTGACAATCATAAACCAGCATTGAGACACATTTAGTCTGGCCCCTGACATCATGGCTTCTGATCGGTGAGTTCATGTTACCGTCAGACGTCGTCACCTTCAGAGCACGAGTGATACTTTGCTCTGTAACGTGCAGAATGCAGTTTGAGCACATTTACGAGCCGGAGAGGCGTGTCCTGACATCGAGTTACCCGCCGCCGCCCGTCAGTCACCACGCTGACCTTTGACCTTGATCTGTGATCGGCTGCGCTGCCCCCGAGAGGATGTTTGGACACATGTCTATTTATTCCTCTGCCACCACGGACCTGTCTCCTCTCAGTGATGTCACTGCATGTCTGTGGACACATGCTGGACATGATGAGACGCTGACAAAGATTGTCTGTGTGAGAAGATGAGTCACTCCTCTCCTGTTTCTCTTGAAAACATGATTCTCCTCAAATATTTGTTTTTCTTTTCTCAGCGTTTAATAGAAATGAAAAAAGAAAAGATCATGTGACTCGAGCTGCAGGGAGTTTGATGTATTTTAAATTTTTTCATCGAAGGTTCAAACCAATCAAAAGTCTCACGTCGCTCGTTTCGGACAGTTTTTGTGAATAAAGTTATTATTGTAATCGGACATTCTCCGACAGTGGCGGCACCTGATCGTGATGTCACAAGCTACATGAGATCATTTTCCACCAATCAGGAGCCAGAGAAGGGAGACATCAGGTTTACGTCACTTTTTTCTTTTGCTTTTCGGAGTTTTATCTGAAATTAACTTAAATTAAATACTTAACTTATCTTAAATGGATAAATATTGCGATAGTGTTGGATGAGTATAATCACAGAACTGAGAAAAACACATGATAACAAACTAACAGACGCAGCTGAACAGAACGATGGCGTCCGTCGTTCTGAAGCTGAGCGAAGATCCAGTTCTTCAAGGAAGTCTGAGGTCAGGGTGCTGAGGGGGATGCAGCACCTCCTACTGGCATGGGGGTGAACTGCAATACAAAAGGTTTCCTTGTAAAGTTTGGTTATTTCATTTATTTAATAATATCGATGAGAGCAGCTTGTTCTTGTACAGTGGAATTTAATCTCTAGAGCATGAAGTGTGTTTTCTGTAGCGTCATTAGAAAGACGTTCTCTCACACATCAGTTATAAAGGTTCAAAATATGAGCGAGGCGAAATCACACTGAACCAAATGAAAGCAAATGTAATTCTTTCATTTGGTAATGTTTCATCTCAGACGCCATCAGAGCTGATGTAGTGAAGCGTCTTTCCTCACGTCAATCTTTGTGCTGCTGCTCGAACCATGCGTGTGTGTGTGTGTGTGTGTGTGTGTGTGTGCGTGTGTGTGCGTGCGTGTGCGTGTGTGTGTGTGTGTGTGCAGTAATGTGATCTGAGCTGCAGAGGTTTGACGCAGCTATAAAAGAAGCTGCAGGCGGACGAGCTCGGAGACTCAGTGAAGCATCAGTGGAATAAAGCTCAGATTGAACGATGGGTCTGCACAGCGTCGAGGAGCTGGTAAGAGCTGAGGACGAGGACACTGCTTTTCTGCTTCAGACAGAAAACTATGGAAATCATTTATAAACATTTGATTTTCATCCCAAATGTAAAATTGTCTCTTTCAGTCCTGAAATAATTTGAATTAGTTGAAGCAGGAAAAGTAGTTTTCAGTTAATTTATGACAATTATTCTTTTCTATTTAATGATTTAATCATTTCTCTGGAAATGTAAAATCAGCTCTGGTCACATTATTCATTTGTCTAACTGACTGTTGATTTCATGTCTTTAACATGTGATGAAACTTTAACATGTGATGAGATGAAAAATAATCTAAATCTTTAAATCATTTGATGTTTAAACTGAGATGATGAATCTTTTCTATCAGCAGATGATCTTAATTATCAATGTTTTTATTTCTTAAATCTCATTCACATGAGAAACTGTGTGTGTGTGTGTGTGTGTGTGTGTGTGTGTATGTGTGTGTGTGTGTGTGTGTGTTCTCTTTTCAAACTGTCTCTGACTTGATTAGAAAATGTCTCTGTGTTTGTTAAATTGTATTTTTCTAATAAAGTTATTCATAAATAACCATCTGACCTGTTTGAATCAGGGTGTATTGTGTTGTCACCTTCATCTCTCCTCTTCCTCAGGTGACCTGTAAGAGGTCAGAGGGCAAAGAGTCGGGCGACTTCCAGGGCGGCGTGTACGAGGCAGCTGTCAATCAAGAGAAGCGTGATGACCTGAGTTCCCGCAGCGACAGTGGAGGGGAACAGGAGGAAGTGAGCGTCGCTGCGCTCAACGTAAGAACCGAGTCTGTGGAGTCGATTCAAATATAAATAACATGAGTATAATCATTATTATGAGGTCATCTCAGTTTTAGAATTACTAGCATCAGATTATTGTATGAAAGACAAAACCATAATATACCATTAAACACAACCTAATTGAGGTATAAGTACTTTATTATTATATATTTAAGTGTAGAATTGAGTCTCTATTATAAAAGTATCGATGCATCTGGACATAAAAGTACTTTCACGTTTTAACTGTTTCATATTGTTCTTTTGTGATTCAAGTGTTTTATAAACTGATGAGAGGAAAATGTGACAAACTGAAGCAGTGACGTTGTGTTTACATCGAACTGCAGACTGAACATGTTCACACACACACACACACACACACACTCACACACACGCACACTCACACACACACACACACTCACACACACACACACACACACACACTCACACTCAGTGTGCTGCCCCCTGGAGGCATCTGGGAGCATAGCACAACAATAATTGCTCTATTCTGGAATGAACCATTACAAACTCTCAGGACACAAATAAGAATAATAATTACTTGTTGACTTGAGTTGTCATTATTCTTATGTGTATTCATAGCTCATACAAAAATAAACAATTGATTCAATATGAGATACATGTCATAATCAAACATTTAAAGCTCTTACATTTATTTACTATCACTATTATAATAATTGTACAATGTAAACAAATGGATTTCTCTTTTAGTTTTTACTCCTCACCTGTAAACGAGCAGCAGATTCGTTTTAGATGATGAGCTCATGAAATATCACTAATGACATAAACAGTTTCCACATGAGCTCAGATCTTCAGTCGCCGTCGTGTGTTCTTGTCTCTGCTCAGACGGACAAGTGCGGCAGACTGAAGCTGGAGACAGTGGACGATCTGTTCAACATCCTGCAGCTGAGGAAGAGGAGGAGAGAGAGGAAGAGTCCTGTCCACAAGAAGCAGCAGCCGGAGCCTGAGACTGTGGTGAAATATCTTTTCATGATTTTCATTTACAACGTCATAGAAGAATGATGCAGCTGATTCTCATCATCATATACCTGTGTGTGTGTATATACATATATATATATATATATATATATATATATGTATATATACATATATAAACTGAAGTGTGTTTGAGGTTTGAACAGTTTATTTTGAATCTCCAGCCGGAGACGGTGGACGAGCAGTTGTTTCTGACGGCAGCGATGGAGAACAAGCTGCCTGTGGTGGAGAAGTTCCTCAGTGACGGAGGAGACCCCAACGCATGCGACCACGTGAGTGTCACACCACGATGTCACCTCTGCGTCCGGACACGTTAATGATCGGACACATGATCAAACCGTCATACAAACATACCTGAGGAGCAGCTGATTGTATGAACAGGAACAATCATGAGATTTTATTTTGTTACTGATTCAACGTGTGTGTGACCAGTTCCAGAGAACAGCTCTGCACAAAGCTGCGTTCAGAGGAAACATGGAGGTGCTGAAGAGCCTCCTGGAGGCCGGAGCTGCCATCGAGAGAAAAGACAAGGTGAGAGGAGGAGGAACACACACACACACACACACACACACACACACACACACTGAACTGTTAGACTGATGATGATGTGTGTGTGTTGCAGCTGGAGGCCACAGCGCTGCACTGGGCCTGCAGAGGAGGAAGTCTGCCGGCCCTGCAGCTCCTCCTCCACCAGGGGGCAAAGGTCACGTCCAGAGACAAGGTCAGTCTGCAGAGAGGTCACTACAGGTCACCTCATGAGAGAGGTCACTACAGGTCATCTCATGAGAGGTCGCCTCAGTGAACTTTAACAGAAACATGTGTGTCCTCAGCTGCACAGCACTCCTCTCCATGTCGCTGTGAGGACGGGACACTGTGAATGTGCTGAACATCTCATTCACTGTGGAGCAGACGTCAATGCCAGAGACCGAGTAAGAACCCGTTTCCTCAAGTTCAACCAGGGGCCAACAGGAAACACTCAAAGTTTGAGGATTCTTTGTGAAATCAGAGCATCATTTGATTTACCTGTTTACAACTTTATCACCTGACAAACAGCTCCTCGTTCCAAATGACACAAACTAGAGTTTCAGTAGAAAACCAATGATACGTATGATACAATGATATATTACACATCACAATATATATATATATATATATATATATATATATATATATATAACACACACTACACACTCAACACACACTACACACACTACACAGAAACCACACTGACTTCCTGTGTCCCTCCCACGCTGAAGGACGGAGACACGCCCATGCACGACGCTGTGAGAATCAACAGATTCAAGATGATCAAGCTGCTGATGATGTACGGGGCCAGTCTCAACACCAAGAACAGTGTAAGTGACACAGTCAGCCACTAGGGGGCGATCAAGTTGTTTTGAGCTGTCATGTCGTCCATCACAGTTCAGACTTCAAGCTCGTCTCAGATGTTCATCACTGTGATGCATCAAATGAAAACCAGGCTTTCATCTGCACACGTGAATACAAAGAACAAAAGTCTTTTATGTCTCCTGCGCAGGACGGAAAAACCCCACTGGAGACGCTGTACTCGTGGCAGAATGGAGCCAAGAGTCTCCTGTGTAACTTCGATGAGGAGAAACTCAGCAGGAACTCCCCCTGAGGTCGAGACCACGGAACAAGAGAAAAAGGAAAAGTGGTAGAACCTCTGATCATTCTATCATTTGTCTTGTCTTAGCGTGCGTCCGTCCACTGAGGAGCTGCAGACTCCAAACCCTGGCAGACATTAACCTCAGGTCATATTCAGGTGCTGCAGGAGCTCATCACTAACAGAACATTTGTCTTTAACTTCGCTCCGGGTTCAGGGATTTGAACCAGTAACCAGGCGACTGTCACGTTAGAGAAGAACCTTCCTAGAAGCAGCAGCAGGGACTTGAAGGATCAGTATTGATTGATCAGTAATGTGAAATCTAATCGGCGTGTTTTATTGATAATGTGATTATTAACACTGATGGAGTCACTGAACGCCAAATATTGCTGGACAATGTCTCGGCCGACAACGTGAAGATGCTTTTGTTTGAACTTTTCTTCATTTGAACTTTAAGCTGAGTTGACGTCAGCGATGCTGCATCGAGAAGATGATTATTTATTGATTATTGGAAACTGACTGTGATCAGTTTACTGGCTTTGATTGATTTCGACACTTACACTTAATAAGTGAGTGATTAGAAGTGAATTATTTGTGTCGTGGTATTGAAACGTTCAGACGAGTTGTCTGACGTGTTGAGAAGTGAGAGGCTGAAGCAGGTGTTTGGATCAAGATGAGAAGAATGTCTCCACCCACACATTTACAGAACAAACAGGAAGCTAGGACAGAGCTGCAGCGACGTACATTAAGTCCTTCATCAGATCTCGTGTTTTGAATCTCGTTCATATCGACATCTGCACGTTTCCAGTTCCACTCCGTCTCTTTCGCTCGTCTTGCTCTTGTTTAACTTTTCACTCTGAAGTTTTTGTTCCACTTTATTATTTCAAATGTCACACAGTCAATTTTCTAACGTTGGATCTAATTCAGCTCAAACCTTCAGCATCAGTTTTGCTTGTGTTTGTAAGTTTGGACAAAACGAACTTTGGACAAAGTTCATCCAGATCACTTTGAGCGTCGGGGTCAGAGGTCACCTCAGCTGTCTCTCACCTCTTCTGTGTGTGAGAGGGGAGAAAGTGAAAGTCCCAGTTGGTTCTGAGGATGTCTGAAGAAGGTTATGTGAAGTGAACGCGTCCTGAGAGATGATTAATAATCAGATTCATTTTTTATTGTAACAGATGAATGTAAACTTTGCTTTGTAATTATGGATGAACTGAATTAAAGATATTTTGAATCTAATGTGATCTAACTGTGTCGACCAATCAAACGCATTCACACTCTGATGAAGTTAACGTCCCCCACAGCTTTTTCACACCAGAGAGAAAAGTCTTATAAAGTTACTGATAGAATGTTCAGTCGTGTGATGAACACACAGTTTCTGAAGGTTTCAACAAGTTCAATGCAAAAACCTTTTAAGACCAGAATGATGAAATTTCAGACAAACATCTGTATCACTGAGGAACATTAGAAATTACACATGGCACCAAAATATTTCTCTTGAATTTAGTCTTTAAAGGTTCAGTGTGTAGAATTTAGTGACATCTAGTGTTGAAGTGTCATGTTGCAGCTGAACACGCTTCACCTCCATCTCTCCTTCCAAACATGAAGAAGAACCTGTGGCAGCTTCAGCTGTATGAACTCAGAAGGTTTTAGTTTGCCCAGCCTGTTCACCCTCCAGCCTGTTCACCCTTCAGCCTGTTCACCCTCCAGGCTGTTCACCCTCCAGCCTGTTCACCCTTCAGCCTGTTCACCCTCCAGCCTGTTCACCCTCCAGCCTGTTCACCCTTCAGCCTGTTCACCCTCCAGCCTGTTCACCCTCCAGCCTGTTCACCCTCCAGGCTGTTCACCCTTCAGGCTTTTCACCCTTCAGCCTGTTCACCCTTCAGCCTGTTCACCCTCCAGCCTGTTCACCCTTCAGCCTGTTCACCCTCCAGCCTGTTCACCCTCCAGCCTGTTCACCCTCCAGCCTGTTCACCCTTCAGCCTGTTCACCCTTCAGACTGTTCACCCTTCACAAATTTTCAATCATCTGATTCTTAAACTTTTACAGCATTTGTAGTAATCATATGATGAGTCCCACTCTCAGTTCACCGCAGATTAACTTTTCTTTTTTTCCTTTTTAATTATTCTTATGCTGTTGTGTGCTACTCGAAGTCTGAATTATATAAAGTATCTATCATAGTAATGGAAGGAGAGATTGTACTTTTGGAGAATATAATGTGAATAAGATGAATTCTTCAGGTTATAAAAAGGCCCATTTTCTCCCCGATTGTCTTATTTGCTGTTGTGGGTCATGAAGAGGTGGCAAAATTAAAACGAGTAAATCTCCTAACCAGTTAAAAACCCATGCCTTCACATGTACGGCCAATTATTGTTCACAAATACTGAATGCACTTTTTCCTGGAAAAGAAAATCCAGCCTTTGAGACGTGTATGATTTGTTTAGAGAAACACAAAGTCCACTTTTCATAACAGGTTGGTTTTTTGAACAGGTGAGGTGATAGAACTTCCTGGTCTGTGTTAGAATTCAAACAGCTGATGTTCAGAGACACTCTGAGCTAATCATTGGCTCTGATGCCTCAGTCTGAGGACATTTGTTTTCCAGTGTCTCATTCTCTTCGTCTTCCTTGGACCCATGGACCGGGGTCAGCTCTCGTGCTGATTGCTGGACTCTCACCTCGAACACGTCACACTTCTCAGGGAACAGGCCTTTGTTGCAGAGCACAGACGTCAGATAGGAGAACAACACGATGGCAGCAACGGCAGACAGCATGGAGATGGTCTTAACTGGAGCGTGCTGGACATAAACTCCATCCTCAAGAACACATCCTGGGAAGTGGAGGACAACTGGCAGCCCGAGTGATGGGAGTCCACTGAGGACTCTGAGCACCAATCCCACCACAAAGCCCATAACAGCTCCGTAACCATTGGAGACATTAATGAAGAGGACGCAGACCAGTTGAGGGAAGACAATGACGTAGGCCACTTCAGCTGCAAGAATCAAGAAGAGAATGGTGCTCTTTTCCAGGCTGGTTAGTGACGTACCAACCAAACCCACGACCATCACAGCTACACGGATCACCCACTGAATCTCTCTCTCTGATGCCTGGAGAAAAAAGAAGAGAGGAGGAGGTGAAGAAGTTCTAGATACTGACTATTATCTTATATTTGAATTTTCTCACCTGTGGCCTCAGGATGTTCTTGTATATGTTGGAGGTGAAGACAGAAGCAGCAGAAATCAAAACAGAGTCAGCAGATGACATCACAGCAGCGGCAACACATCCAGTTCCGATCATGGAGATGAAGGTCGGAGTGAGGTGCTGTAATGTGAGGGGCAGGACTTGAGCTGCTTCCCCACGTTCATATGGAAAAGGAGAACCATAAGACGTCAGGTTCCAGTCTGAGGACAAGATGGAAGAAAGGCTTAGAGATGGTCACATTAGTCAGTGACTCTAAGAGGAGACTTCTGCACAAAGGACTGAATAAACTAGTTTTGTGCACATGGGGAAAATATAAACAATATTTTGAAGTGCCATGTTTGGGTTTATTTCATTTTCAGAAAGAATTGATTGATCGTTAAGCTTCCTCCACTTGTTTGTGTTCGCACGATGGAGCTTCTATAATGAGCTTCAGTTTGATATTCCTATGAATGTTCATGTTTGTCCATTATCACAGATTGATCACTAAGATTGAACCCAGATGTTTTCTTTGACTGTGTTTGCATGATCACAATGTAGATATAGATTTCACAGTTTACACTAGCATGTAGAAGCTGTCAGTACCTGTAGATGCAGCAGCTGCCCCGAGAAGTATCGGAGGTGCTCCTAACACAGGTATGAGAAAAGCAGCGACCAACCACGAGAGCTTAGCTGTGGCTAATGAAGAAGCTGCCAACGTCCTCTGGTGTAAACACTGATAACCCTGACTCCCCAGGGCCTTAAAAAGGAAAGAATATTAGTTAGCACATGGGGTAAACACAGCACAGGGGCTTACTGTTATTAGCTGTGAGTCACATAAGAAGGAACATGGAAGAAGGTAACACTGAATGTTACCAATACAGACGGAGGATATTAAATTTCATCCTGGTATTAACACTTACTGTTTAAAACCAAAGCATCTGCTATTTATATTTAGATTTAAAAAGGTGCAACATTTCAACAGCTTAAGTGTCATCATATGTCAGGATATTAAAGGTGCAGTGTGTCACATTTAGATGAACAGATCTGTTGGTAGAAAGTATATTATTTATATTTAAATACTTTATATTTAAATACTTTATATTTACATCGGGAGCGGGGCTTCATGTTTACATTTGACCAAACTGGACAAACTAAACCTTTTAAGGTTTTTCCAACAACTGAAGCTATAACAGGTTCTCTCTCATGTTTGGATGGAGAGGGTGAGCTGCAACGTGACACTTCACCACTAGATGTCACTAAATTCTACACACTGAAACTTTAAGACTCCAGTGAATTGCATTTGACATCATCACAGTTTTTCTCCATCTTACAAACATACGTATGAATTCCAATGATTAAGTTAAACTTACATAGAATAAAAGATAAGCTGTATGCAGTTATCATCGTGGCTGCCCAGGTTAGTCCCATTGACGGAGTGTACACCATCTCAACTGTGCCAACAATGAAGCCTCCTCCGACCCATGTAGCTGCAGGACGGATCAACACACAGCAGATATTTGGACAAAGACTAAAGTTGTAATTCTTCATGAGTGAACAACTTGTATCTTGAAGAGTTATTGGACTAGTAGCTGCAAGACTGTCGTTAAATCAGATTTGACTGTTCAATACAACATTTTTGAATTTCCCTTTGGGGATTAATAAAGTATTTCTGATTCTGATTCTGATTTTGATTCCTAACTTATTGCTCGGCACCAGTGCAGTAGAACTGTATGCTTGTTGCGTGAATGCACACAGTGAAACAGGATCTAGCTATCTCATGCTGAATCCTGCCTTGATGCCAAGGACCTTTACATCTTAATGGATGTTTTAATGGCCATTGTCACGGGTATAATTTTTCTTGGTGCTGCTCATTGTCAGACTGTGAAACATGGTCCACCCTTTCCCATTTCTAGATCTGGTACTGCAGCTCCTCTAGTTTGTTCCAGCCAGTGATCTGTGCAGCATACAACCTGCCCCATTACCAGTATTTACCTAATAACCATGTTTTCTCACAGTTTCCATGCTGTTGTCTTCAGCTGAGCTGTCCTCACCTGTCATGGTGAAGATCCCCACCACCCAGTTGATGCTCCGGTTTCCCAGTAACGCCATCTCCATTTTATTGGCTCCACTTTTCTTCCGTTCCCTCTTGGACTTGAAAGAAGCCCAGACGCCGGTCCCGAGGACCAACAGGTAGAAAAGCACCATCAGTATCAATCCTGGGATGTTCACGGCCATGATGAAGTGGTTGACTGTCTTTCACACCAGCGTGTTTTCAGTTGAGCAGGGAAACCTGAAAAAAATGACAGATCTGGGTTCAGAGGAAAGTTGACAAGTTAGATGGTTGTATGCTTTCCCACTGAACGTGGGAACTTAAAACACTTAGCAAAGTAAAATAAATCACTTGGTAAAAGTTGTGATTACCTAATCCATCTCCAGCATTTTCCAAATGATACTCACCCACTGTTTCTGCAGTTACCTTTGCTCACCCAGCATCCCTGAAAGGAACTGTACCACGGGTGCTGCTGGGTTTCACACGGGTTTGTGGTTTGGGGAGGTTTGGGTTTTAAGATGCAGGTGTTGTGGTCTGTTTTAGGTGACGCCTCCTTGGCTTTGCCCTGCAGAAGAATCAGGTGATGCTGCACAGAGTCACATGTCCAACCTGTCCCACTGGTCTTGAGTTTGTGAATAAGAAACATAAATTTAATTATGGGAAGCATTACAATTTTGTTTCTTCCTACCAGAAGAATTGAAAATATATTTGTGAAGAGAGGAATCGCCAAAGGCCACATCGTTCAACTGGGCTGTGCTGACCTCCCCTCCTTGGACTGCGACACAGCATATGAAAAAGCGGACTCTTAGAGTCATCGGAACAAAAAAATGAGTGATAAATTGTTCAAATTCAGGTAAAATCAGGAAGTGCTTTGTGATATATGTATTTCAATGAGGAGAGGCTTTAAGACAAAAAAGTGGAAATCAGTTAATTAGAATGAAGCTTTTCATTGTGTATGAACGAAAACATTTATAATAGACAAACATTTTAAATACTTTTCACAAAGCAGTTCTCCCAGCAGTCTAGACCTACAGCAGCATAACTAAAGGATGGTTCAGGACCTGATCCAGAACTAAAGACTTTATCAAAAAGGAAAGTTTTTAGTTTCACCTTAAATGCAGAGATGGTGTCTGACTCTGGAACCCAGAGTGGGAGCTGGTTCCACAGGAGAGGAGCCTGGTAGCTGAAGGTTCTACCTCCTGGCTTTATCATGGACACCTATGTAAGTACATGGCCTTGTTTGAAACATTTTTAGCTTACTTTACAATTATGATGAATAATTAATGGTCATAACATTTGACAAGTAACCAAAGCACCTGACCAGACCCTAAAACATCAGATTTTCTAATTTTGTAAAGAGTTAGTTACACAACAAACAGCAGTGGTGATCATCATGGGTTCTTCTGTGTCTTTCCTTGCACAAATTAACAAAACGGCTCCTTGAGTGATGGTTACGCCCCCTTAGGAAGTTGACTTGACTCTTTTGAATTCCCAAAATAATAATATTCGGAACAATTTCGTTGCATTCATTTTATTTATTATTAATCAACACAGATGTAACATTATATCAAACAAGTTGATGTGGTGTTTTATTGAGAATTTCCCAGTTTTTAAAGAAGTTTAAAGGTTCAACGTGTAGAATTTAGTGACATCTAGAGATGAAGTTGGATGTTGAATCAGAATGCTCCTCATCTTCTGCTTCACTCTCTGCTCTAAAAACAAATAATGTGCCTCAAAGGACTTGCTGCCTTAATTAATCTCTTCTGCATCAGCCTGAGTTTGTTTACACAACCTGCACCGTCTTCTACTCCGTCACCAACAGGAGACGACTGTTGTTTCAGCGCCTCGAGCTTCACCTGTTTCCTTCACCTTTTTCTTTTGGAAATGCTTCTTACATCCACACACCTCCAGCCATGTCTCTGTGAACTGGCTCAGTCGATAATTCAAACCAAATGCAAACAGTGGTGTAATAAGGTGTGATCGCTCGCTCACTTAAAATGTGCCCATCCCAAGAAGTGGGAAGTCAGCTGATCTACAGAAACACAAAAAAGCCAAAAGCTACAACACTGACAGTATAATTAAATAGTGCAGTTGGTAAAGGGATGTTTCTTTGGCCTGTGCTGATGATGGGTGCAGTTTTCTCAGATGTAAAGACCTGGACTCATTTCACAGAACCCGAAGTAAAGATCTGGACTCAGTCCTGAGAACCCGAACTAAAGACCTGGACTCAGTCCTGAGAACCCGAAGTAAAGACCTGGACTCAGTCCTGAGAACCCGAAGTAAAGATCTGGACTCAGTCCTGAGAACGCGAAGTAAAGACCTGGACTCAGTCCTGAGAACCCAAAGTAAAGACCTGGACTCAGTCCTGAGAACCCAAAGTAAAGACCTGGACTCAGTCCTGAGAACCCGAACTAAAGATCTGGACTCAGTCCTGAGAACCCGAAGTAAAGATCTGGACTCAGTCCTCATGCTGATAATCTTAATTAGTGTTCTAATGCTCTAATGTTCAGAAAACACTTTTCTCAAACCTTCAAGCAGGAATTATCTACATTCATGAATCTTGAACCAGGACTTTGAGGCTTTTCTGTCTTTAAATTGATTTACTGTCAACAAGTCATTATTAAACATCGTCAGTTGTTTATCCCACTCTCCTTCTATGCTAAACCAGTGACCATTAACGTCTCACTACATTGGAACCATCACAACGTTGACAGATTCCCGATGTTCATGAACGCATCAAGAGAAGGACGCATGCGCAGTCCCGTCTTGAATCCTATTGGTCCGTTTCAAACCCTCACGCGCCAGGAGTGCTGTTGTGGAGCTTCGCGGTTGTTTGTGCTGAATGAGAGAAGTGTGTCCGTGTCCGGAGCTCAGGTCCCGGGTCACACTGTCAGGTGAGGGCCGCTGTTCACCCAGCTCCGTGTGGCTGCTCCATGTGCGCGCTTAAAGAAACGAGCCCGGACACTGCTCAGTCATCAGTGGTTAGCTAGCTGGTTAGCGCTAGCTTGGCTAATGAAGAACTGTTGACAGCAGCTGAAGTTGATGAAGCTGTTAGCATTCAGAGGTTAGCATTGAGCTGTTAGCATTCAGAGGTTAGCATTGAGCTGTTAGCATTAATAGGTTAGCATTCAGCAGTTAGCAGTCAGATGTTAGCATTCAGCAGTTAGCATTCAGAGGTTAGCATTGAGCTGTTAGCATTAATAGGTTAGCAGTTAGCATTCAGCAGTCAGAGGTTAGCATTCAGCAGTGTGGTTCTCGGTGTTTCACGTTATTCATGATTAATCTCTGTTCTGCTCGTTAACAACTTATTTTAACGTCGCTACACAAAACTCGTCCAGGGACAAAGATGCTAAAACCAGTGACTTCGCAGCCTCTTGAAGCTGGAGGGTTCTGTTCGTCAACAGCTGATTGAACCTGGAGCAGAATCTAAATCAGTTTAATCTGACATTCAGACTCATCGGTTATATTTTCACCATCAGGCTCGTTTACACATACAAGGAATCTATTGGTCGCTGTTTTGTCCGAGCATGAATTTAGAAATGTTTACAAATGTCGCGGACAATTTAAAATATAGAAATGTCCGAAGAAGAACAATAATTGTGCAATATGTTTGTTGTGCAGCTGCTGGAGCTCGACATCATTTCCCTCATGGGCACAATAAAGTATATTTGATTTGATTTAGACAAAGAATGGTGCGATATGTTGTGAAACTAGAAGAGGACTGGAATGATTTGTACATTTGTTTGTCCAATATCCTTCATATTTGGAAAATATTATATATTATTATAAATTAAAGGTGCCACTGTATTGTCTTTATATTTTATCTGTTACGGTTTCAACATTGATTTGGGGATTTATTATTTTTTTGCAAGCAAAGACAGAATATTTAAAAACATTAAAACATTAAAAACAATCATTAGAGCTCATTTTTGTTTAAAGTCATTCATAATGTAATATGTGTACAAGGCTCAGGATTTATTATTCTACTGTCAGATTGTATTTATGAGGTTCATTCTCCACAGTGTATTTTGAGTGTGTGATTTTACTTGTCAATGTTCAGGTGAAGCTACCAAGACAAAGTCCAATCAATGTCATTGATAAGGCATTAACGTTATGAAACTTGAATCTCCTCTTTGTTTCAGGATGATGGAATCGAGCCTGAACAACAAGGCTGAGGGAAGAGAGCAGCTCACAGACGAGCCGAAGAACGACATCTCTTCAGAATTCAGCACTTTACCACAATCACAGGTTAATTTAAAAAAAGTGAAGGAAAAGAAAACATTGATGAATGAGTTCATAATTTTAACATTTGATCAACATTGATGACAAAGGTTGTGTGGACATTTAGTGTAGTCTGTCTGTGGAGCAGCAGATCGTCGACTCGTTCACAACATCAGGAACATGTGGGGACATTCAGGTGAGGGGTGGAGCCTGTAGAGCAGCAGGAGGCGGGACATGACATCTAAACTCTGCTGTGTAAAGATCAGTGTTGTTGTTTACAGCTCGTCCACACGGCGTCGGCCCTCATCACCAAGTGTCAGAAAGTGTCCAGAGCAGCTGACTGACTTTCATTTTCACTCACAGCCTGTCCAGAACATTTCAGGGACATGTCAACAGTTCAGTTCATGTCTGACAGCAGCTGTAGTGAACTCCACAGACCAGATTTACACTCACTTCAGTGACTGGTTTGTTATGGTTGTGATGCCAGGGAGGAGTGCAGGGGTTTCACACACAAAGAATACCAGGGCCAGAGCCAATCAGAGGCAGAGGAGACTGTTTGCAGAAGTTTGAGCTCTACTAGATCTGTTTTCACTATGTCTCTGAACTAACTGGGGGTTTCCTGTCACCTTGTCGACTAATCCGGATTCGAACTTCAATCTAAAGCCAAAAACTGTCTCCTATGTTTCTCCTGCAGAATGCCAGCACTGAAGAGAGAGACCACCTCCAGGTCTTCCTGCGAATCCGACCCTTCACCTCAGCAGAGAGAAGTAACGGAGAGTCACTGGTAAAATAAAGAAACACACTCTCATATGCAGGGGGGTTGATTCTGTGGAATAGTTTTATGACCCACTCAACACTCCTTTGCTTTTTAGTGAATCTGAACATCAGCTGTTTTTTTCCAGGATTGCGTTGCCATCGAGTCTCCTGACGCAGTCCTGCTGAAGCCTCCATGTTTGTCGCTGTCGGCGAGACAGAGCGTTGACAGATCACTTCCACAGACTGGACAACGCTTCCAGTTCTCTCAGGTCTGTTCCTAGACTAGGGAGCCACAGGCAGATTTATCTTCTTTCACAGACTTGTTTTGATATTTTCTTCTTCCATTTAAGACACTTAAAAAACTTCCACTCGTCATGTCTGAGCTTGTTTCCCTTCTTCCTCAGGTGTACGGTCCTGAGACGTCGCAGAAAGAGCTGTTTGAAGGCACAGTGAAGGATTTAGTGAAAAATGTTCTTGAAGGAGGAAACTCGCTGGTTTTCACTTATGGAGTCACCAACGCTGGGAAGACCTTCACCTTCTTAGGTCTGTTCCTCTCCCTCGATCATTTAAACCCTGTTCTGGTGTTAACCTCTGTCCTGAGTGGTCAGCGCTAAGTTCAAGTTGGAACGCATCCTGAGATCACTCAGACACTCAGAGGTGATCTGAGAATGCACATGTTTCCTGGGCCACGTGACGGACTGCAGACTCAGCTGACATCTCTGACCCGCTGAAATTTACATATATCTTTATGCTTCTCATTGACCACATGTTGATTTGTGAATTATATACAGGAAGTGAGATGTGATCACAGGAAACATGTTAATACCAGGTGTGAATTGGGCCTGAGACAGTTTTACAACAGTTCAACAACAGGAGGAAGTGATGTTTAAATCCACAGCTTCTTTAAAACACTAAGTTTGATTCTGTTTTTGAAGTTCAATGATGATGAAGAGGAGGAGGAGGACATGACATAACCATACATAACAATACATGACCATACACTCTCGTGCCTCCAGGTCCAGATGCTGATGCAGGGATCCTGCCCAGGTCTCTTGACGTCATCTTCAGTAGCATCGATGAGCAGGTTTTCACCGGGACGAGCATCAAGCCTCATCGCTGCAGAGAGTTCACACAACTCAGTCGAGAGCAGCAGGTGGAGGAGGAGATGTTCAAGAGAAACTTCTTCAGGACACTGAAAGAAGTAATTATTCTATTCACCTGTTAAAAATAAGGCTGCTTGAAACAAACTCGGTCAAACCACAGACTGTTAACAAAGATGGACGACATGACAGTGCACAATTGTAAATAGAAATACTCTCGATCTCCCCCTGGTGGCTAGCTGCAGTATAGGCCATAGACCCTGCCTCCTCCATGTTAGCAGATGGGACATGGACCAAACAAAAAAACATTGAGCTAGACGTTAAATGTTAAACGATGGTTTCTCTCATTTCAGGCCGTTCTTATCTCACTGATGTTTTTCAAGTGTTTGATACATTTTTAATTAGTTAATTGATGATGGATGGCTCCACTTCATGATCACTGCTGCACAGACTCTGACTCCAAAGTCCGTCATCACCGCAAGTTGGCAGCACTAGTATCGAGATATTTTATATTTGAACTGTTTACACCACTGTATACACTCTATTCCATCATCAGGCCGTTTTGCTCATCCTTCAGGTCAGTGAAGTAAAAGTGAACTTCACTGTCACTTAAACTGAAAACTTAAAATATGTAGCTGAGGAGAACCTGCCTGTTCAGACTTCGGTTTCTTTCCTTGCTTTCCGTCTTTATACTCCTAACTCTCATCCCGCGCTGACATTGCCCCAGGTATTGTTCGTTAAATAAACCTGCTGTCTACTATTTGGCTTTCAGAGTGACAAGAGCAATGCCAGCCTGTTGAACTCGACCAATAAGACGCTCATTGAAGGTAGATATGTTTGTTTTATCTGTTTATTTAAAGTGTCTCTCCCTGGAAATAAAAAAAGATACCTTTAGAATGTGTTGGGAGGCGAAGCTAAGATAAGGGGTCTCCTCGTCCCGAGGCTAACATGAGAGGGTTTTAAACACTAGGTGCCATTATGAGCCGTTTTTAACATAAATGCAGATTATTTAATAAATGCACAATTAAAACCAACATAGATGTATTTCATCAAAGTTTATAAACAGCTCAAACACACATTGAACTGTTCTACAACAGTAATCATTGTATTTAGCTTCAGTCTTTATAAAGAGCATTGGAGGATGCATTATGGTGTGTGTGGCTGCTGTTACTGATTACTTTCCTCTGAAGGTGCGTCCATCCTCGGGACGACTGTGGCAGCAGAGGACAAAATCAGCCTTGATGTGGAAACACACACTAAGTTCTCTGTTTGGGTTTCCTTCTGTGAAATCTACAACGAGAACATTCACGACCTCCTGGAGGTGGCATCCAGTGGGACCCTGAGGAGGACGGTACTGCGTCTGTCACAGGATGTCAAGGGCAATGCCTTTGTCAAAGGTTTGGAGCCAGTTTTCTTGGTTTGATGAAATTACGTCATATGTGATGATTGATGAGTTTGTATAATGCCAAATCATAATATACATTTTCTCTAGGCTCTTTACAGAGAAGGTCAAGACCTTAAAATCTCATTTGTCATAGAGCAAGTGTAGCTGTAGCTTTAACCTTTGAGAACCCAACTCTCTTTATCTGTCACCGTTTGATTTAAGTGAATCAACACTTTGTATTTCCACCTTAATTCAGTCAGAGCCGTTAGAAAGAGTTCAGTATTCAACCTTCACTGTCAGAAACCTATCAACAATCCTTGAAAGAATAAAAAAGGACCTTTTCTAGTTATATAAATATCTCTGTGTATTTTGTATTTAGATCTGCGCTGGGTTCAGGTCAACAGTGCGGAAGAGGCGTATAAGGTGATGAAGCTGGGGAAGAAGAACCAGAGCTTCTCCTCCACCCGACTCAACCAACTCTCCAGCAGGAGGTGAGGAACAAGCACTGCGTGAAAGACTTTATCAACCCAAGAATCAGTCGGACTCTTAAGTTTGTGTTTACACTGTTCTGATATAAAGTTGTTTCTTCGTTTTACAGTCACAGTATTTTCTCCATTCGCATTTTGAGGATTGAGGATATTGGGACTCCGAGGGTCCACACAGTCAGCGAGTGAGTAAAACTTAAGCGTTAACAGGCTCGAAACGTGTAGAGAGAGAAATTAAGCATGAAGTGTTGAACATGAATGTTTATTGTAAGCGGCCATGTTGTTGATGTAGATGAATTCTTTTGTCATCAGGTTGTGTCTGTGTGACCTCGCCGGCTCGGAGAGATGCGCCAAGACTCAGAATAAAGGAGAGCGTCTGAAAGAAGCTGGAAACATCAACACGTCACTGCTCATCCTGGGAAAATGCATCAATGCAATGCGGAACAATCAGCAGGCCAAGTGAGATGATTACCTTCTTTTTAAAGATATTTTTGGGGCATTTCAGTGGTAGAGGACAGTAACTGTGAAATGGTAGAAGACACACAAGCTGCTCTAGCTCAGGCCTCTCTATACCAGCCTTTTCAAATAACTTTATTTATAAACTTAACACACATCACCCCATTGACCCTAAGACCTAAGGCGCTGAATGAAAACTCATTCTAGAACCTGAGGGTTTTCTGAAGAGACGGAAAACTATGATTTCGCAGACCCAGAAGCAGATACACATGAAATGTTGAAAAATGGATTAAATACCTGGCTTGCATTGGAAATCATTTCATAAACTTGATGAACATAAAAGAAACAACCAAAGAGCCCAACGTCTTCCTCCTCCGACATGTGTCTTACAGACTGAGTCATGATCAGCAGGAACAGCTTCCGTCTGATTTTTCCTGATTGTTATTTTCAGCATTATTTTCATCTGCTTCAATATCGCTCCCCTGTCTTAGATCCTCAGCCAACGTATGAAACTCTACTATAAATACTTTTTTGCAGACTAAGAGAACAAACAACTACATTTCCATTATTGCTTTTCATCTTTATGAAAGTATTTGAGTGAATCGTGATGTTTTTCATCCGTCACATCTTGAAAACGATGACATAGTGATCGGGTTCTAAAGGAAAAAGCACACAAACTTTGAGCTTTGTCTAAAAGGAATATAATAAAGTATATGTTGCATCTGATCTTAATGGGTTAATCGTGCATTTCTGTTCCAGGCCAGAGTTCTGCAGGTCGATGGTAAAATGTTTTTAGGGGTGATAAACGTGATTCTCTGTTTATCTCTGATGAAAAAAGTTGTTTTATTTGTTTGGTTGTGTTACTTCTCTTAAAAAAAATCTGCACAATCTGCCAACCTCCAAACAACTGCCACACAAACTTAGCGACTACCTGGTGAAGATCGTGTAGCAGCGTAAAGAGTCAGATCATTTTCTCAGGAGTTGGAGATCAAAGCTAAAAACTGAGGAAACAAACCCGACTCTGTCAGAATGTTGTCTTCAAACTGTGTTTCTACATTGTTCAGCGCGTCAAAGAGAACGATTCATACTTAATCCTTCAATTCAGCTTCATGACAGAATGCACAAAATATCAAAGCCAGCTAAACTCCACCTTTCCCTCCCTCAGGCTGCTTCAGCATGTTCCCTTCAGAGAGAGTAAGTTGACCCACTACCTGCAGGGCTTCTTCTGTGGCCGAGGCAAAGCCTGCATGATCGTCAACATCAACCAGTGCGCCTCCATGTATGACGAGACCCTCAACGTCCTCAAATTCTCTGCTGTGGCACAGAAGGTCTTTATTAGACCAAACACACAAGTCCATTTATTTTATATGAAAAACCAAACCACCACAGCATCCTCAGATTTATTTATGAACCATTATCATCTGTTTCCAGGTTGTGGTCTTGTTCTCGAGGCCTCTTGCCACTAAACCTCAGAGGTCTGCTGGTGACGTGTCCTTCATCGTCAGCAGTGCTGAGAGGAAGGTTCCTTGCAGCAGCAGGGGGAGCTCCACGATTGACTGGGAGAGCAGCCTGGAGGACATAAAGGTGGGGTCCTCAGCCATGATTTGATTTGTTACAGTTTGAGATTTTGATTATCCACCAGATAACCCTTCATAGGACACAGTGAGAAATGAGGAGAGAGCGAGGGAGACAGCCAAGGGCCGGATCAGAACCAAGCCTGTGGCCGCTGCAGGTGACCTCGAGCCTCCGGGTGCCGCAAACCTTCATTGTGTCTCTCAATGTGTTTGTCCAGGAGTACTTGGACAATGAGTACGAGAAAGAAAATAACCCGATGGAGGAAACTGTGGACGAGACCGGGAATGAAGACGATGATAAAATCCAAATCAGTAAACAGATGCATCAGGTCAGGCCCTTCACATTTTAATTTGAGTTCATTTTAATGTGTTTAACAAAGACGCTGGAATCAATCACTGTAAAATAAAAGTGTCAATGAATGGAATCAGTAGATATTTATATCGTAGCACAGAGTGCGAGAACACAGTGACTGAGATGTTTTCGTTATGAGGCCCATATTCAGAGAGCAGGGTGACAGATTATTTTCATTTTACTTTCATTTATTAAAGTGGTTTTTCTCTCTCAGACTCTAATAAGAGCAGAGTGCTGAAAACATGTTTTTGTCTGTGCTCATTGTCTGAAATCTTCTGTCTCCTGTTTTTATGTGTTCTGCTCCTCAGAAGCAGGTGGCGCTGTTGAGGCAGCTGCAGATTCAGCTGAAGCGGGAGCGAGCGGAGGGAATGCTCATTGAGGCGCGAGTGAGAGAGGAAACCAGCAGAGAATACTCGGACCTTTTCTCTGAGATGCAGATCGACTACAAGTGAGACAGTTTTGTTTTTTTAAGATATTTATTTTTTTAAACAGTGAACATGAAATCACAGAGAATCAGGAAAACATGCAGAAATGATGAGTATCTGATGAACTCCAGATACTCGAGTTATAGAAATGTGTCTGTGTGTGTCTTTTGTGCAGTGAGCGCTTGGTGAGGGAGAGAGAAATCTTGGAGGAGCGAGCAGAACGGAGGCTCGAGATCTTTAAGAACCTCATTGACAAAATGACCACAGCTGGAACCGGTCAGGATGCACAGGACATGGTATCACTCTCTTTTTCTTCCCTGGATCACAGACTGAACTCTGCAGATCCTTTGTGTAATTTCTGCTGCCTCTCTCTGCCTGACCTCCTGGTATAATGTCCGCAGAGAGAATCTGTGTTGTGCGTGTGTGAAAAGCAAGACATGAATAAACTCAGTAGCCGAATCTCCAGATTTTTCCTGCAGGTCATGACTGAAACATGTCGTTAATGTGAAAAGCTTTGATGATTAAAACATATTACCTTCCACAGTATTGAGCCAACGCTTTTATCCAAAGCGACTTAGAATAAAGGAATGAAAGTGAAGATGATGAGTATCTCAGTGGCTGACACTAACACACTCACTCAGAGAAACAGCTGTGTTGGTCGTTGAGTCTGTCTACAGCCTGTCACTGAAGTAGTACTGATGCCTGCTGCAGTAAATTAATTTGCCCTGAGAGCAAAGGGAGTTGTACGTTTTCAGTTCATCTTACAAACGCAGCTTATTTGATGTCATTTTGAGGCCTACGTCACTACTCAGGTGTCTGTGAATTCAGTACTTAAGAACATGTTCATTAATCTTCCTGATTAATTTGTCTGATGTTTCCTCCGTCCTGCAGGACAAATCTCTTGACCCCTCCTCTGACTCGACCGACATAAAGGAGGCCGCCAAGGCAGCACGTAAATGTCTGGGCTCATGTGAAATAGGAGCCGTGGAGGAGCTGGAGAGGAAAGTGTTGGAGCTGTATGAGCACCAGGAGAAAGTCAAAGAGAAGGATGCTCATAAACACAAAGGTCAGGATGCAGATGAATCCTTAAGTTTCCTTCTGTGTTTTCAGACATGAACTCCAGAAAATGTTCATCAACAACTTACACAGTACATTGAATATACAGACGTCATATTTTATAATAGATAAAATATTACAAGACGTCTCTTTGACCGTGGGAAAGGGATTTTTATAGTGATGAAAACCAACATGTCACTGCTTCTTACTTCCTGTTGTATTCATTCATTTTCAAGGTGAAACCATCGAAGAGGACGAGGAGAAAATGAAGCTTCTCTCTCAGCTCCAGGAGAAGTCGTCAGAAGTTTCCCAGCTGGAGAAGCAAGTGGAAGATCTGCAGAGGGCAGCACAGGGCCGCTCCTCGGCGGTCAAGGAGAGTTCACCTGAGCGAGACCAGCTGCAGGTGAGAACTGTGGACGTAACCAGGAGAGTGAGCTGAGTTTTACTCATAAATTAACAGGATAGTTCACCCAAAAATTTAAATTCACTAATTTTCTACTTTGTGAGAACAGTTTTTGAGTTCCAGGGGTAAACGGTGTTGAAGCCAAATCCAATCCAATATAAGTACCTGGTGACAGATCCAAAAAACGACAACAAACTGAAAAATAACATTAAATTGTCTCTTCTACTATTACGTTCTCACTGACGTCTTCATGGGCCCTTTGGGCGACAGCTTGGGGACGCAAACTTGGTGGTGGAGCTAAAACCAACTGTCAGTCTGAGGAAATGTTCTCTGAACATTAGAGCATGAAAACAAGTTACAGTAATAACTCATTAAAACAGAATATGTCTCCTGATTCACTGATTATAAAAGGTTTTATGTCTATTTGTTTTGAATTGACTAAAAGACTCCTGGCTCTGCAGCTCTGTCAGTTTGTGTTGCCTCAGGGCTTAGTGCGCTCAGTCTGTCATGATTACAGAAAATTTAACCAATAAAATTATTACGACCTCTTTACACAGTTAATCTGATGTTGCTGTTAGGCCTTCAGCTCACTGTTATAAAAAATGACTGAGAGACATGTAAATTTGTTCTTTGAGCAAAGGAATTAATCATTTGATAACAAGAGATTAACAAAGAAAATACTACATCCACTTTGTTCTTTTCCCTTCTTGTATTGTACTTATTGACGCTTGAGGTTAAAAGTTGTTACCAGGAAAACTGACCCTTGTTGACAGTAATGGTGATCAAATGTTTTCCAATGTATGTGAAACTCTTCAGTTCACATTCATGAAATCATTGTCAAGTTTATTTAATAAATCTTTCTTCCTGACACCTAGGAGGCGCTGGCAGCCCTGCAGAAGGAGAAGAAAGCCAGAGAAGATGTCCTATCTGCTCTGGAGTACCAGACCTCGGGTAAAGAGGAGGCTCTGGCTTCCTTAGAGGAGGAGAGGAAAGCAAGGGAGGACGCCATTACCTCAGTTGGTGAGCTGAGACGAGGCAAAGATGAGGCGATAGCATCCCTCGAAAAAGTGGTTCGAGATAAAGAGGAAGCCATAGCAGCTCTTGCTGAAGTGAAGGAAAGCAGAGAGGTGGTGCTCGCTGCTCTCAGTGAAGAGAAGAGCGTCGTAGAGGAGGCTCGCTGTCTTCTGGAGAAAGAGACGAAGAAGACGAGCAGGCTCGAAGAGGAGAGAGAGAAGAGGCAGCAGCAGGTTGACTCACTACAACAGGAAGTCAGGGACCTGACCTCCAAACTGGAAGCCGCAGAGCGTCAGGTGAGCACAGAGTTAAGGTCGTTAGTCACTGAAACTGAAACTGTTGAATATGTTCAGTTTACTGGTGTTAATGCTTCATGCTCTGAATCTTCTTTTTAAAAGATACATAAAAGACATTATTCTGTTGTTGAAATAACTACAGGTGACTAGTGAGAGGGAGAGAGCAGAACAAGTCTTAGTCCAGCTGGATGAACACTCGAAGCAGCTCCAGGTGAAGACTTCTCAGATCCACGTCCTGACGCTGGAAGCTCAAAACCTGAAGCTGGAGCTGGAGGCCTCCACATCGTCGTCAGGCAGCATCGGTGATCAGCTGAGAGACGAGGCGTCAGTGCTCAGGAAGAATCTGGCTGATGAGAAGGAGAAACATGAGAACAAGTGTATTCAAACACTCGAGCTGGAGCGTGAGCTGCACCAGGTAAAAGAACAGCTGGAACACATACAGCAGCTGGAGCAATTTAACAAGACGCTTCATCAACAGCACGAAGCGTCATTAAGACAAGTTGAAGAGCTCGGGAAGAAGCTTCAGGAGCAGGAAGTGACCTCACAGCAGACACTGGATGACCTGAGATCTAAGCTTGAATATCAAGAGTGTTCTTCCAAAGAAGACGGAGTCGAGTTCAGAGCAAAACTAGACGAACAAACACAGGCCTCAGAAAAACAGTCGGAGGAGCTCAAAGAAAAGCTGCGAGAACAACAAGCCACGTCACAAAATCAGCTGGAGGAGCTGAAATTCAAACTGAGCGAACAACAAGAAACTTCTGACAAAGTCTTAGATGATCTGAAGCTGAAGTTCAGCGAGCAGGAGAAAACTGCAGAGCTGCTCAAGGCCGAACTGGAAGAGGCTAGGTCAAAGGTCAAAGGTTCCTCCTGCTCTGAAGAAGAGGTCAAGAGATTAAACTCTGAACTCCAGACAGAGGTGGCAGCCCTGAGAGAAAAGCTCTCCAACATAGAAGCTCAGCTCGCCTCTTCAGAGACGACGCAGACAGACACGGACAGACAGACGCAGGAGAGGGCGTCTGAAGAGCTGCAGAAGAAGCTGCTGGAAAAGGAGGCTCGGGTAACAGCCCTGCAGAAGAGCCTGCAGGAGGCACTGGAGCGGCGGGAGGAGGAGGAGATCCAGGCGGTGCAGGAGGCTCGACGTAGGGAGGTGGAGAGACGCAGGGAGCTGCTGGCTGTCGCTCACGAGGCCATCGCTCAGAAAGACGAGGAGCTGGAGAAGAGAGGCGACGAGATCAACAGGTAGTTGTTGATCTAAATATAAATCTTGAGCTCATGATAGGGAATTTCATTTTTAAGGTTGCTTACTTTATCGACAACATTTGTCATTTCCCAGACTGAAGGAAAATGCCAAGCAGAGCTCTGAGAAAGTCGAGAGCCTCGGCCTGGAGCTACAGAGGAAAGAGGACGACGCGTCAGATCTCAGAGAGAAACTGGCTGACTACAAGAAGCAGGTCCAGCAGGTCCAGAAGGAGGTTTGCACGCTGCTGTGTAATCTATAAAGATAAACATATAAAAGCTCTTTATCTTAGTGTGGAGACACTTTGGCTTTTCACTCAAAATAAAAAGCTTTGTCTATTTTAGCTTTGTCTATGCAAACTTTTTGGTTTTCGAAACAGACGAAGAAACATAAAACTGATCTCATCTTAAAACCATTTGATTGTAAATAAAACAAGTGAATAGATAGAAACAGCAGGAAGTTCCAACTTTTACTTCCAACTGAATGTTGTTTTTTTTCTGAAGATTTCTACGATGAGGGAAGAGGAGAAGGTTTTGAGACAGAAGCTGACGGACACGGAGAAAACCAAGAAGCAGCTTCAGTCTGACGTCGCCAACAGAGACAGAACCATCCAACAGCTCAAACTGGTAAAATGTTTATCAGACTGTCTACCAGCAAACAACAGCGCCCTCTTCTGTCTATGATGTGAAATGATCCAGTGGATTTAATGTCTCTTTGTCTTCACACTGGTGTGTTCATGTTTTCATGTCGTCTTCATCTCCTCCTCTCCCTCTCTTCAGGAACAGTCATGTGACACAAAGTCTGACCAGACGCTGCAGCTCTACCAGAAGTCCTGTAAAGGTGTGTGTGTGTGTATTCATGAGTTTCAAGGAATAATGATATAATTCAAAGCTCAAAACAACCTCACTGGTCATTCTCTGGTTGTTTTGTTGATCTTCAGAGCTTGAGGTCAAAGAGCGCATGATGGAGGACATGCGTTTGGCTCTGATGGAGCAGGAGGAGACACAGGCGCAGATGGAGGACGTCCTGGAGCAGAAACTGAACCTCATCCAGGAACTGACGGACGGTAAAAAGACACAGGGCCTGAATAATCAGGGAGAGAAATGGAAGAAACGATGAGTCTTTGTAAATGTTAGTTTAAACAACCAGCTAAAATGTAATAACTGGATTTATAGTATATATATATGGAGGCATGATAAAGTAAATATGTCCTCATGAAACTTTATCATCAGAATATTCACATTCGTCTTTGCAACTTAAATCAATACATTTTTTCACATTTCAGAAGTGGAAAAACTGAAGGGGAAGTTGTTGCAGCCCGACGGTGGAGCCGACGCACGCTGTGGGGTCGACGGCTCGTCACAGGACCGTGACGTCAGACAGGCCAAACAAGAAGCTGCACAGGCCCAGGAAAAACTGAAAGTAATGATGGGAAATATATCTTTATTAAAAGGTTGTGTTAGAAGGTAGGAACAGATACAAAGTGAGTGATGGAGACATTGAGAAGAAAAATCAAACATGATTATTGACAGTTAAAAGTATTTACAGTATTTGTACGGCCCTGTTATCAGATCTGCTCTTACATCCTCCCCGTCCTTTTTATTGATTTTAATTCACAAAGTTTAAATAAACACTTGTTAACAGCTGTGTACGGACAAACACCAGGCCGAACGCAAGAAGTGGCTGGAGGAGAAGCTCTCTCTGATTGGCCAAGCTAAAGAGGCGGAGGACAAGAGGAACCAGGAAATGAGGAAGTTTGCTGAAGACCGAGAGCGTTACGCTCGCCAGCAGAGCCAGACGGTAAGAAACATGTGACCACTGAGAACAGCTGAGGTACAGTCAGGTCTACTGAAGAAACCTAAGACGACCTCCATACACACAACTGTAATGGAAAACTTTCATATGACCTCAGCTTGAACTCTTTTCTGTGTCTGATCAGTGCTCGTGTGCTGTGTTCAACAATAACTCATATAGAAACACAATTGTGCTTCATAAGAGGAACTGTCTGGTGCACATGCAGGCGGACGATTCGAAACTAGACAGACACCTTTTCCTTTTTCACTCTTAACTATCCAATGCCATGACTGTTGCTCTGCACTTGGCAGATGTAACCTCAGAGTTCATGTCCTTTTTCTATGATGATCCTCTTGTTGACGCTGATCTTTGCAGTAGCAAAACTCTTCTTTCTTGCAGTAGCGAGAGCAGACAGCTTCCTGTGTTAACTAGACTACAGATGGCTTCAGTTTTTTCATGCCATTACTCAGAAACAGATTTCTCTTATGTTTCCTGTTTATCTGACTGTATAAAACCTTCTTCTTTCCCTATTCGGGGTTGTTCCACTCTGAGCATTCGTGCTGAGTGTGAAACCCTCTGCAGAGCTCTAGTACAGACCCAAACATAGTTCCGGTCTGAGAAACTCTTTATCTCACATCTCGAGATAAATTTCCACCACATAACAAATCCTCTTCATTTAAGAAACACTTCGATCTGTACAGATTCAGACACTGATGGTAGAACTGTTGATTTGTGTCTCACTTGTGTTCAGCTCCAGCTCTTTGTTATCTTACAGGTCTGATATTCACTGATGTGTAAATCAAACATGAAAATGTTTTAATGATCATTGCAACCTCTGAGGTCTTTCAGTTTTTACTTAGCGCTAAACTATCACCCGTCCTCTCTCTCCCACAGGAGGCGCTGTCGTCCCAGCTGACGGAGAAGGATCAGACCATGGAGACGTGGAGGAAGGAGAGAGACACTCTGGTTGCAGCTTTGGAGGTTCAGCTCCAGAAACTTCTCTCCAGTCAGGCAGAGAAAGACAAACTCATCCAAGAGCTACGCCACAATACCACACAGCCGCCACCAGAGGTCAGTGTAACAAAGGTGATCACAGAACAGACTGGAAAGAGAGAGTAAGAAGCTACACTAGTGACTGTGTCTAAACCTGTTTGCGTTTCCACGCCGCTGTTTTTAATTGTGTTTGTTGTTCTTTCACACGACCTCAGCTCCGTTTCTCTGATTGTGTTTCTGATGCAGGTGTATGTAGATGTTTCCTTTGGGGCCATGATGTCCAGATTTATTCTAAAACATTTAGATGGAGATGATAATAAGAAATGTGACATTTGTTTGAACTATTTAGTGAGACTGTTAATTCATGATGATCTAAAGTCTCACATGTGATGTTTGCTGCCTGGATGGTTTGCATTATTTTAATTTTATATTCCTTTAGAATTATTTGGTGAGTTATTTCTTTTTCCTCGTGGAAACTATAAAATTGAAGGGTGGGAGAAATGTCACTGACAGAAAACAAATCCTAACAGTCCAGACTTCCTGTTACAGTGTGATGATGGTGCTGGTGATGATGATGGTGTCGGCGTGGCAGCGCTGCAGGCTGCTCTGCGTGAGAGGGAGGCCGACATCCAGCGACTGAAGGAGGAGCTGAAAGCGTCCACTGTCCGTCAGGTGGACACGGTCGCTCAGGTCAGTCTGAAGAGAAGACTCTTCATATATGTGATATATGAAGAGCGACAGACTTGATGCTTTAAACTCATGTTACACGTCAGCTTTTTGAATGATGTCTTTGTCCGCTGTGTCATCACCTGCATGGTAAAGATTTACAAAAACAAAGATCGTTTGGATGTTGACGTTGTTTGTCCTGACATCGTGTTGTGGAGGAACAACACAGGACTGTGATGTGTGTCGTGTTTCATGTTGTCGTCTGAAATAATCACACACACACACACAATGGTTCCACTGGACAGACGAGTGCAGCATCAACACATTCAATTTATCAACAAGATATATCATTTTGTTCTCATCACTATGTTAACATCTATTTCCTGTTCTTTCTATGGCAGCTTAAAAGCAGCGAGAGCCCTGCTCCACTGGCAGGGAAACCCCAGAGTGAAACCATCAGCAAGAGGTCAGAAGGAAGGATGGACACCAGAGCGTCAGTCAGCAGCCAAGTAAGTTCAGGAGACGACAGAAGTGAGACATTAATGCATGAATCAAAGTGCAACACAAGTTTGAGACTGAAGGTTTGAATTTTCAGTGTTTTATAAAAAATATCTTCAAATTTCAACAATCAGTGATTTCATCTGCACTTAAAGTCATTTTCCTGATCGACTGATATCATGTCGCTGCTACAGGATCTGTTTTTATCTTTCACACACAAGCACACACTTTACAGGACACACAGGATGAGTGCACAGTTACAGTTCAAGACTGATCTGTCACACAAAGACATGTCACACTCAGGTGACCATGAAGCGACCCCTGACCTCAGACTGTGTGTGTGTGTGTGTGTGTGTGTGTGTGTGTGTGTGTGTGTGTGTGTGTGTGTGTGTGTGTGTGTGTGTCTGTGTCTCGCAGGGATCAGCTGGCTTCCCGTCTGTCCTCGATTCGTCCGAGATCTCCACGGAAAATGGCCGGATGAGCCGCTTCCCTCGGCCAGAGCTGGAGATCTCCTTCAGCCCTCTGCAGCCCAACCGCATGGCTCTGAGGCGCCAGGGAGAGGAGAGCGCTGTCACCGTCAAAATCACCCGCTCAGCACGAAAGAGAAAGAGCGGAGAGATGGAGAAGGTAAGAACCAATCACACATCAGCGACCATGTGAATGAAAACACACAATGATTCACAAACTCATCAGTGAGGGTCTTAAACGTCCTTCTGTTTTGCTCTTGGTGGATTTACACCCTCGGGTTCCCTAAAACATCTTCCAGAGATAACGACTCAGATGTTTTTCACGCCTGTTCTGTGGAGACGGTGAAATTGAATCTATTTTGAACCGTCTCTGTCTCCGGAAGAGATGAAGACAGTTTGTTGGAAATGTTTGAGTCGACAAGTCACTCGCTTCGGTGACATCTGAGTTCTCACCCAGGAACTGCTCGAGATGTTCTGTGAACACAAGTCACATGTCGTGGTGAAAACTGATCTCAGAACAGTTGAGCGACGTCAGTGAAACTCATGTAGAAAAGTGAAGCGGCGGGTTAAAGGTCGTTCTCGGGGCAGCGTCTCTCTGGGATTTCATTAAATGCAGTGAGGAGCTGCACTTGAGTAGATTAGATTGTTTCGATTGATGCGAGTGAAGTAGGCTAATGCCTCTGTTACATCTGTTTCCCAGAGGTGTGACACACACAGACACACAAATACACAATGTAACATACACACATACATCAACACACGACAATATATTTTACATTAATTTTTCATGGCTCCACAGTTTACTATACAGAATGTACTTCTTATAAATATCATAATAACCAGTGCATGTCAGGTTGTGTCATTAACAACAACCTCACCTTATTCCTACAGAGAGTAAAACCACTACATACATGTACACACTACACAGGTCGAACACAAGGTCGAGATCAGTTCACGTGTCACATCACTGTTCCTCTCTCACTTCCTGTGGAGGTGGACGCTCCTGACGTCGCTCTCCCAGTGATCCGTGTTCCATTTGCTGCCTCCAAACAAAAACACCTCAGACTCGATTTTAACATTTTAAGACTTAAAGCTCAAAGAGCAGGTTCGTTTACTTTGTGTCCAAAATCCTCTTTTTACTTAGCATTTTGTTTTAAGGTCGTCCGTCCCTTGTGGAGACGATTCCTTCAGATTTGGTACAAACGTTCACTTGGACTCACTGGTTGACTGATTAGTTCAGAGGTCAAAGGTCAAGGTCGCAGTGGCCTCACAGAACATCTTTTGGCCTCAAGATGAACTGATTGGAGTTCAGAGGTCAAAGGTCACGATGACGTCACGAGTCTGGAGAAACGATGTGGACTGAACCTGCTCTGGTTGGTGGAGACGTGCAGACACCAGGCCAGAGATTATTTCAGTAAGAGAAATGGTTTCATTGACTTTGCTTCGCTCCTGATCCGAAGATCTGAACAGATGATAAAAGTACAACTTCTGTTGACAGGCAATAATAGTTTTACTCTGTTTTTCTTCCCATTGACTTTATAAATTAAAATTTGAAGAAGGAGGATGAGGCGTAAAACCAGTGGATGTTTTCCTGCTGCCTCTTTCATTGTGATCTGTGTTGGTGTACTGATCAGTGGAGCTTCTCACTCCACTGTTCCACATCATTGAAGCGTTCCTGCTCACAGTTACACCTCAGACTATCGTCACTGCAGCTCTACAGTCTCAGCAGCTTGTTGCTCACCTTGTAAACACTGAATTTCCCCCGTTTCCTTGTGATCCCAGGTGGCTGTGTGGTTTTTTGTTTCTGAGTGCTGAGGCATGAAAATGCCTTTAGTCAGTAATTCAAATTCACACATGCTCAGAGTTTTAACTAGCGATAAAGTTACTTTTAATGAGCTGCAGGAGAGAATATGACGACAGAAGGACAAATAAAAGAGACAGAGCGTCTGAGTGTTGAGATGAACATGATCACATTGAAATGTGTGAGTAGATAAAGGATGTGGATCTGCAGCAGTCATCTCAGCTTGCTTTGGTGTTTTTTAACTGAAAATAACCTAAAGTGAAATGAGGGCCTGTAAAGACACAGTTTCCCAGATGAATCCTTGGACCACAGTCTTCTTCATCCCACACAAAGTGAACCTGGCTGAATTAAAGATGAAGATGGTTTTGAGAAAAGCTATTTGGAAACTTTGTGATGCAGCAACTTTAAACATGTTGCTCTTAAGTGTTTATGAAAGTTTGAAGGTTTAGACCCTCCCTCTTTGTCTTCAGAGTCGGTTTCTAGTTCCAACACGTCTGCCTGAAACACTCATTGTGTGTTAAACAGAAAACAAACGTTGTGTGTTTGATGAAGAGTCGCAGCTGCAGGCGAGGGGGGTGGAGATGAAGGCGGGGAAATCTTTTCATATTTAAACATCTGTGAATTATACATGAGTCACATCAGGACATTTGAAGAGCATGGAAGGAACTTAGAAATACGTAATTTAGAGGAACAGAGCTGAGTTTGATCAAAGACAGGAGAAGAACCTAAAGGTCGAACTGAACAGAAATTCATCGGAGGAACAGAATACGTCACTTTTACTGGATCAGAGGAAATTTAAAAACGTACAGTGATAAAAACTATGTTGAGAGGTGGGTTTAGTTTTACAGAAAGTGTTATGACGTAGAGCTGGGATCAAGCCAGCAGTGTTAAGAACTGTGTGAAGACGTGTTCACAATGAGCCAGCCGCTCCGACAAAAGCTCATTAGCTGGAACATATTAGGCCCCATGTCCCCCTCCAGTGTAGCTAGGCTGTCGTCTTGTTCTCTGCTGTTGTGGCAACATTTCCTTTTTTGATACCAGCAGTGGGAGTATTTACTCGGGGGGGTGAAAGCTCTGCTGTGAGGTAATTCCACTAATGACTGCTGTTCTGCTGACTGAGCTCGGTTCCAAAGAACAGGAGCAGAAACGGAGGAGGGAGCTGTGATGAAAAGCCCACAAAAAAGATGTAGGTGTTGATGCTGAGGACGGCTCGTAATGCAGATTTAAACCCACGTGACATCAGATTTCATTCTGGGGATCTGGGGCACTTCAGTCAACATTTATGAAGTCGAGCACATCTCTTTAAAACAGCAGAGAGGGCTGATGGGAGACTCACAGGTCCTGAGGGTTGAAAGATGCTTTTCATTTCTTTCCAAAACTGCACGACGGTTACGTGAAAATCTTTCGCCTATAAAAGCACATGTGTTTGAACGTTTTTCCATGTGAGGCTCTAAAATAGCATCTAGATTGTAATTGAGGGACATTTTCTTTCTTAACAAACCCATTCAGCACCATAGACCTGTCTCGTTTTATTAGTTCTGTTGTACACTTTGTTCTCTGTCTCGACTCATTGATGCTGCGATGACCCAGTTTCCACCTGGAAAGCAAAGGATTCAACCTTATCGTGACAAAGGAAAGATAGAGGAGGAGGTTTGAACTGGGAGAATGTCAACACATTCAGTAAATGACCCTGTCGACTTTCATTCAGTATCAGGCCAAAAAAAAAAAAAGACGGAATCACGTTCAGATCCCAACAGGATAAAGAAAGCGAGAGAGAGAGAGATGGTTTAGAGGAAGCACAGGGGAAGGGGAGTTTTAAACCAAGAGAGAAATGGACCAAAATACATTGAGGAAGAGAGAGAGTTCAGAGGGAGGTGGAGGAGGCACAGAAAGAATAAATTCAGAGAAATTGTTTGAGGGTTAGAGGTCAGAGACGCCAGCCAGGGAAGAAGACGAGATGGAGAGGAAGAGCAGAGGGAGGGAAAACTGCAGTGGAGCGGAGGAGAAGAGAAAGGGCAGATAAAAGTGGCAAGCAAGCTGAGCTGGGCGGGGGGGGGGGGGATCAGAAGGCAAGATGAAAGAGGAGGGATTGTGGGTAGGATGGCTGGATGGGAGCAGAGAGAAAATCAGAATGAACAGAGGAGGACAGAGAGCAGAAGAGGCAGACGCTGTAGTGACGGCTGCTGCTGAGAGACTTCAGATCTGAGCTTGTGCTTAACGTACACATCCATTGACATGACGTCTCCATCGTGTTTTCACTCTATCACTCTAACTCTGAAATGAAAATACTTCCTACAGCAGACTGGTCGTATTGTCGGGAGAAGATGTGACTCATTCAAAGTGACATCAGTCTGTAGTAAAGAAAACTTCAATGTGGTGGAGAACTGATAAGAACCTGTGTCGTGCTCTCAGAGGAGAAACTGCAGCTGGAACTACGACTGTCTGTCTCAGTGGACGGTGAAAACTCTGTGGACCATTGAGTGAACGTGTGAGTGACATTCAATTCACACAGGATTTAAACGGGATTTTTAGTTTTATGGATCTTTTATTTAGAAACTTGGAGTGAGTATAGTAGATACTGTGCGTTTATTCCGTTAAGCTTCAGAGTCAGATTGGCAGTTCTCTCTGCAGAGGGCATTTCTACATCATGGAGTGTGTGTGTCTCACTCCCTCACCCGTCTGTCTGCCGGCAGGATCTTGGCCTGACCTTGATCCAACAGGTTCAGCTCTGATTGATGGGACAACACTTAATAGATCCTCACTGAGGTCAGGGAGACAGTGAGAGAACAGACTGACAGTGACGTCCTCACACTGCTCAGCCAGAATCGTACATTTGCATTGTTCAGGTCAGTGGAATGAAAGTGGGTGTAAGATCCTTGATTATGAGACCAGGTGGGTTTGACAGCTGGACATCAAGCTAAAAACATTCCTTCAGAAAGAAAATGAACGGTTGACATGCAAACAATAAATGACTCTGGAGCCTCAGTCAGGGAAGAGAATCAGTTTGAGGGCTCCTGTTGGTGTGTAGGTGTTGAAGAGGGCTAATGTCATTCACGTGAAGAACGAGGGTTCAAGCTTCCTCTTCTCTGAGTCACTCAATGTGCTCACAGGAATAAACGAAGCACTAAAATGCACAAATCATAAGAGCTAACGTGTGATTGAAGGGAGGAGGCTCCTGAGGTTAAAGGGTTCGATCAGACAGAAAACAAGAAGATGAGTCAGTCGAGCTGCACACGGCCCCTTAAACTCAAGCAAGCTGCATTGAAGAATCAACAAAATAAAACTACATCCTGTTGTTTCTGTTTGTCACGTTTAATGTGTTTCTCAGTCAACACTTTCTAATGAAGCCTCAGATCTTAACCGGCCTGTAAACCTCCAACGATCCCATTCTAAACATATTCTCTCCTTTCAGTTGTTCTTGTGACTTGGTGGTTTCTCCACACAAGGCAGCGTGGCGTCATGTTTGTGACGAACACGGATGTCAACACATGCATATTAATGTCCTCCCTGTGTGACTCCATCTCTACCCTCTGTGAACAACACAAACTATGAACCGGTGAAAACACACATGAGGAGACCTGTTGGTTTTTAACATTAAACATGAATGCAGCAGGGTGTGGGGGGGGGCCACTAGGGGCCCGACGGAGCCGGATAAAGAGACGTCGCCTCCCGCGGTGACACCAGGGGCGTCTTATATCAGCCCAGGAGTCTGAACTGTGTGAACCTTGACTGCTGCCTTTTAAAATCACATGAAACATTAAGCAGAGTCAGACTCTTCTGACAAACACATGTAATGGAACATTAGCATATGACCTCAGCTTGAACTCTTGTCTGATCAGTGCTCGTGTGCTGTGTTCAACAATAACTCCTCATATAGAAACACTTGTGCTTCATAAGAGGAACTGTCTGGTGTACCTGCAGACGGACCATTCAAAACTAGACAGACCTTTTAACTAACAAATGCCCTGAGTGTTGCTTTGCACTTGGCAGATGTAACCTCAGAGTTCATGTGCTTTCTCGATGATGATCCTCTAGTTGATCCTGATGTGCAGCTAGCAAACCAGAGTTTCTACGGGTCCTCTAAAGCCTGAAAACCAATGAGCTGAATTTTAAGTTTTTAGATCTTAAGGTCTCATTACAATGGATTTCTTCATGAGTCATGTTTAAGAATTAACTTGAGTAATACAAATCCAATACCGGCTTCTGAGCTTGTTAATGTCTTTGTCCTGATTTGTAGTCCAGGATGTTAAACTCAGGACATGTCTCATCCTTATGTTGTTAAAGACATTCATTAGCTGTCGTTCACCAGCCATCAGAGCAGAGTCCTTCAGACTCATTACGGAAACTCAGAGGAACATCTGTATTTTTGGTTTCATGGCTGCAGTTTGTTCAATCAATCAGCTGTTAAATTGCTGCATCTACCTGCTGGATTGTTCTTAGTGTTTGTCATCCAGCAGGTCACAGACCCTGTGGGGAATGTTTTTAAATGTCTGAGTTCAATGAGGAACGTTCATCTTTTTAAAGAGCTTTAGTTGAAGTGTTTTATTCATGTGAATGAGTCAGAGTCGACTCAGCAGAGTCCATGTTGTTTTGGAACATGGACTCTGCTCGTCTCCTGTGAATCTTAAAGAACCAGCAGATTTCAGCTGAATGCTCAGAGACTGAATCCTGTATGTCTTCAGAAGCTTTACATTTCCTGTTCATTTGCACTTAATGGTTTTGCATCAGAGCTGTGTAATGTACTGCTGAGTGAAATCAGATTGTTAACCTGTAGAAAACACTTCTTTAACCAAGTTGTTTCTTTTTTTAAGTCTCACATTTTCAGGAGGAGTAAACGACGACCGACACGTGAGGTACATATTTTAATTCTCTTCAACAACTTAATGTTTCCATCCTTCAAGCACAAATTCCTCATCACATTCTCCATCATCATTTAACACGGTAGCTTTAGTTTTCAGTTTGGCAGCAGCAGAAGTGTAAACACGAGGTTTTGACCATGAAGCTTTGAGCCAAATGAGAAAGTAATGGGAGGTTTTTTGTGAAGCGACACTGAGCAGACGTCCTCTTTCACCTTCAGTCTCCTCATTGGCTGTTGTCCAACAGGAGACACGGGGCTGAATGAGTAAGTGAGGAAGCAGGAAACTGTCTAACTCCAACGTTCCTTGTATCAGTGGGAAAATACGCCGTAGCTCTCCTGAGCGGGAGCCTCAAATTTACATGCACATAATGAGATTATAGCCAATAATCAGAGTGAGGCATCGCACCATGATGTTTACACCGGTCCCTGGTGGAGCGTTCCGTTCATTTACTCGTTTCCATTCCACGAAGTTAAGTGTGACGAATGCCTGAAGACGCTCCTCTCACATCAGGCTGCAATGTCACAGTTTCCCTCCAGTATTCAACCTCCAAAACAAATCTCTTCCACGATGCTAATGTGTTTAACCTTGTGGTGAGGTGCAGCCTGTCGGACTCAATACAAACACTGCAGGTTTGAGATGTGTTAAAGTGGTCTGCTGGTTCAGAGGGAGAAGATCATTAAACACTGGTGCCCATGATGTGTAGAGACACTGAGCAGTGCTATTGTTGATGAGCATTAGTTTGGTGTGGACGCAGGACGTCAGCACCAACAGTTCGGTTCAAACTGGATCAGTCAGTACAAAGTAGACACACACACACACATTATAATTCCAGAGCCGATAACTGAATTGAATTAGACAGTTTGAGTTCCTCACAATGAGCAGACTAATCACAAGTTAACATTTGATCACAGTATTGATTTTACATCAAACGTTTGATTTTCTCCTGTTGACCAGAGAGTTTTATAGAAGACTTCATCAGAGCTTTGTTCTTGTTCTGTCCTCTTGCTGTAACCTGCTCCTCTGAGGTTGAGCCCCAGGACCACGCTCGAGGACACTTGAGCAGCTAACGGAGTGTAGAATCTTACGCTGCTCTCAGCTGAGTCTGGAGTCGCTGCTGGAATCACTTTGTCTTCAACATTCACATGTAGATGAAATGTAATCATGATGAGGCTGCACAGTGATTCCCGCTCCGTTGTGCTCGCTGGTCTTACTGTTGTCACCTCCTCTCTCTAGTCTGTCCGCTCTGCAGATTAGTTCCTAACGATTTATTGACCGCCCTGTGGCCTTCCTCACAGAAAATCTTTATCACAGTTTTTTTAGCCATTATGATTTTGGTATTTGAGTTCAGTGGCCGTGTCAACAGAAGTGCTGTGAACTGATGAGTCGATCTGATGCGGGCGGCTGTGGCTGAGGGGGTAGAGCGGTCGTCCTCTTTGTTAAGAAATATCGGTTTGTGTGGCGGATGAAAAGTCCCAGGATTCACTGTGTTATTTAGAAACTGTCATTGTTTTAGCTGCTGCGAATATGAAAACAACTTTTGAGTTGAGGCTGAGCTCAGGGAACATTAAGGTCACTGTCACTTCATACAAGTGTCCACAGGTTGAACTCAGTGGAATCTTCATCTTCCTCTGTCCACAGCCTCGATTCACATGATCTCATTTCTCCCTCTATCATCTCATCTCTCACACGTTTCATGATGTTGGATTATCACTGCTCATCCGTATCTTTCTCTTTCACACTCCAGTCTTTCTTCACCTCTCTCCCTCCACACTTCTCTCTTTCCTTCCTCGGACGATTTTAAATCCTCCACAGAGTCACTTATGACTCCACATGTTGTGACCTTTTTGTTCCACCTGCTTTTCAAGCGGAGCACGTGTACAGTGTGCACCCTCTCAGGTCGGCCTCGGCTCCAGCAGCTCCCTGTGAGTCAGAACCACTTCATCTGCTCGAGTACGTTAACGTGTCCTGAGATTTGTTGCACTGAAATGAATCACATCTGAGTCTGGTGGTTTCATTGGGTTTATTTGGTTTTTAGATGTTGAGGAGGGGGGAGGGCGGAGCAGGTGTTGTATCAGAGTGTTGTGGGGAAGAGGAAGGTGAGCTGCAGGGTGAAGCTTGTGATTTACCAGTTGATCTACGATGTGACCTGTGCTCATGAGCTGTGGGTTGTCTGAGCTCAGCTTAGAGGAGACGCTGGGAGGAGACGTGGCGTCGACCTAAGCATCGAGCCACCGTGACGTCGCCCGTCAGTTTGTGAGCTGCTGGTTTGAAGCGCCATCTAAGTAACCGTGTGAGGACGGGGGTGGAGCCTGACTGGAACCCGCTTCGTGTTTATCTGGTTGTGGGTTTTAGTTCCCGTGTGCGTCTCTGCCGCATTGATCACTAGTGTCCCATTGTGTGCGATTGTGCCAAGTGTCAGGCACGCCCACCCTCGAGAATGAACACAGCACACAGGCGTGAGTCCTCAGTCGCCTGTGAGACACTGACAAGGTAAAACAAGATGAACAGTTTCATTCACACTCAAACCATCTCATGTCATTTCATTCAACTCATCACGTCTCAGATCCTCCACATGTCTGAAAAACCCAAACAATATGAAGCAGAAACAAAAGAACGTCACAGACACTGTTGTGTCTTTCATGGACAATATTTTCACACATATTTGACACTCGTGCTCGTCACTGACACCAGAATCTTGTTCACTCGTGAAAACTGAAGATTAATTGTGTGTTTATGAGACACGCAGACAATATGTTGTGACTGGGAGCAGTTGAGGTTGTCAGCTCCTTCAGTCGCTCTGACGAGTAAATTACAGTAAATTGAAGCTTGTTTTCTTTCCCTCACAATTATTCCGCCTGGTAAAATGGTAAAAGTGGAATTGAACACACAACAAGACCGAAGCACAAAGTGTCCAAACGTTTTTCTCTTCATGTCTCAACCGCATCTCGTCCAGACGCTTCTGTCATGACTGAACATTTTGAGGTTGTTTTACTTTGTTCGCTCTTTCAGCCTTTAGTCGATCCACAGCTGTGTGTGTCTGTGTGTGTGTGTGTGTGTGTCTGTGTGTGTGTGTGTGTGTGACAGGAGGAGGTGGAGGCAGAAAACAGAAGGAACACGAGAACCAAACTGACGACAAAGCTGACCCCACACAAAGAGGAGGTGATGATACAAACACACACATGCAGTCACACACAGATGTGCAGACACACACACAGACGTGCAGACACACACACAGACGTGCAGACACACACACTCACACAGACGTGCAGACACACACACACACACACAGATGTGCAGACACACACACAGACGTGCAGACACACACACACACACAGACGTGCAGACACACACACACACACAGACAGACGTGCAGACACACACACACTCACAGAGACGTGCAGACACACACACACACACACAGACGTGCAGACACATGCATAAACATGAGCTCTGATTTATGAATTAACATAAAATATTCATTGTTGTGTGAAGTGCAGCAAATATTCCTTCATCGTTCTCTTACATGAGGTCACATGATTCATGATGTTTACATACGTGTCTTCAAACTATGATGAACATGTTGACTCATCAGCCTCCATCAGTCCTGTAACACTTCACTACACCTCCATCATGAGTCCGTCTCTGTTGTCATGACGTCCATTTTATGTCACGTCGCCTCGTTTAATCCAAAAAAGACAGAAGAAGAAAAGACGACAATGTTGTGAATGGTTTGTATTTTACATCTTTTCTCGTCTTGCGGACACTCAGTGCGTCTCTGAGCGTCAGACTTCAGCTCAGTGTCTTTAAATATGTTTAAAATGAATAAAGATGTTTTCATATAATTACTTCTAATATTCATATACTCAACTGTCATTAATGTCAGAATCAGTTGAACACGCCCTGTGGACACAATAACCATGGTTCACTGTTCTCTGATCAGACCTCGTCCCCGGCGGGTCGCCACGACTCCCGCAGCAGCCTCCGCAGCAGAAAGGAAGGAACGCTCCAGAAGATCGGAGACTTCCTGCAGAGCTCCCCTACGCTGCTCGGCACTAAAGGTCAGTGTGTCGGCGAGCGACTCGTTACGGAGGCTGGGTTCACCTGGTTTCTGTAGAAAAGCATCATGGGAGCGAGGAGGTGTCGGAGAAACGGGAACTCGGGAGGATCCCAAGGTTATTGGCTTTTATAACCAGTGGACACACACTCATGCAGTTTGACGTGTTCACACACACACGAGGGAAAAGTTCTCGGCTGTGTCGTGTCGAGGAGGGAGTGGAGGCCCAGATGTTTCTTTAGAAGTTCTAAATGTCACTGTTAAAACCCTGCGACATGAGTCACCAGGGTGAACCTCAGAGTTCCTGTCGGGGCCGTTTGGCGAAGGATAACACGGGTTTGACACGGTGACCGGGCGAGGGCGGCGACACTAATGATGGCTCCGAGGAGGAGGTGGAGACTGGAACATATTGGAACCAACCACAGTCAACACATGGTTGCAGTCGTCTGCCTCCATCTGATCCTCCCTCCATCTCTCTCTCTGCTGCTCGCTCTTCCCTCCATCCTTCATCTCTCACCTTCACTCGTCTTTTGTCTCGGTTATTTTACCTCCTCCAGCTCCTCTCACTCTACCGCTCTGTATCTTTACTCTTCCACAGTTTCCTCCTCTTATTGTTCTAACTCTGAAAGTTAAACTGACTCCAATGAAGATGTTTTAATAAAATCATGTTTCCTGTGAACCTCAACTGAAAAAGCAGAAGCTGATGATGTTTATTCCAAATGTCTCTGCAGCGAAGAAGATGATGAGTCTGGTGAGCGGTCGGGTCGATGCCGACTCCGCAGCCTCCTCCTCCTCCTCTTCGTCACTCAGTCTGAGAACAAAGAAGAACAAGAGGAAACTGTACAGGCCTGAGATCTCCTCCCCCATGGACATGCCCTCACACCCAGTGAGTTTGTGTTCAGACTATAACACAACCCCCGAGTTTTCAAACTGAAACGAGACCAGCAGCGTCTAGTCTCTGATTCGGAGGCTGAAAGACTCCGTCTGGAGTAACCATAGCAACAGTGATGAGTTTAGAAACTAACCGTGTTAAACTTTGTTCTTCTTGTAGATCATCAGCCGAGAGCCGGCGGAGAGAGAGAGCGACCATCAGATCATCAGGAGGCGTCTTCGCTCCAGGGTGATGAAATAAGGAACGTTCGTCGAGTGGAGAGTCGTCAGTCAGCTGATTCTTTGATGAAATATTTCTTCAAAGGGCGAGTGTCTGTGTGGAGCAGTTAGCTTAGCATAAAGACAGGAGGCTAACCTGGTTCAAATACCTGTCAGTCTGAATTCAGTTCATCTGATAATCAATCAGCTGACTGATGATGACATCACGTGACGTCACTTTATATGATCAATAAAAAACAGTCTTTATATATTTATCTTTAGACAAAACATGCTGACTTTTACTTTTACGTGCAATTAACCCTCGAGGTTCTCGTGTAGGTGAGATTTGTTTTAATCAGTTTATATTTACTTTCATATATTTAACATTTCTGTTCGTTAAAAGAAGAGTTTTCTTTTTCTGTGAAACCACTGAAGCTTCGTGTTGTGAAGAGAAATGGTTCAAATCCCTTAAACTACCGTTCAAAGTCAAACACTCGTTCCCGCTGCACTTTATCTCTCAAGAACAAAGAGACGTCATACAGATCAAAGTCCCTGAGACATGAAGGATCCCGGTTCTCTTTCGTACCTTAAAGTTGTTTTGAGGTTAAAACGTTAGTTTCATGCACTTTTCTCTCTTAATGTTCAGTTTATTGTTCAGCATCAAACCTTTGTTTCATTCTTTTAATTAAAAAATATAAAACAGCTCAAGGGTTTTATTGTTTCATTCATTTGAAATGAGATCTTTTTTATCACAGGTCAAAGGAAATCACTCTCCACAATTTACTTTACGTTAATATAGAAACGTCTCCTCTGGTAGTTTCTGTAGAAAACGTCTCCTCTGGTAGTTTCTGTAGAAAACGTCTCCTCTGGTAGTTTCTGTAGAAAACGTCTCCTCTGGTAGTTTCTGTAGAAAATGTCTCCTCTGGTAGTTTCTGTAGAAAACGTCTCCTCTGGTAGTTTCTGTAGAAAATGTCTCCTCTGGTAGTTTGTATAGAAAACGTCTCCTCTGGTAGTTTCTGTAGAAAATGTCTCCTCTGGTAGTTTGTATAGAAAACGTCTCCTCTGGTAGTTTCTATAGAAACGTCTCCTCTGGTAGTTTCTATAGAAACGTCTCCTCTGGTAGTTTCTGTAGAAAACGTCTCCTCTGGTAGTTTCTGTAGAAAACGTCTCCTCTGGTAGTTTCTGTAGAAAATGTCTCCTCTGGTAGTTTGTATAGAAAACGTCTCCTCTGGTAGTTTCTGTAGAAAACGTCTCCTCTGGTAGTTAATTTAGAGTCAAACAGACCAGAAAGAAGGTGTAGTGGGGGCGGAGACCACAGTGTGACTGACAGCTAGTACGGTCCAGTGGGTGTAGGTGGGCGTGCAGTGTTCTTGAGCTCTCAGTCAGGCTCCACCCCCTGCTCCTCCATATTTGGTTACTTCTGGTTTTTAAAAACCAAGATGGCGCCGAACAGAATGTCCAACTGAGGCTTCAGATCAGCAGCTCACAAAGCAACAGGTGACGTCACGTGATGATGTCACTCTGCCACGCCCACCTCCAGCACCACTCACAGTCCGTCAGTCTGTGAATCTGATGGTCGTCGTTGATCATGTGATTATTCTATTAGAGCTTCTGCGAACAGGAAACACTCGCTCCGATGATTCTGTGATTTCCTGAACGTGTCTGAAGGAGGAGGAGAAAAGAATCTGACCTCACGAGCTGGAATCCCGAGATGTAACATCAGCGTCGACCTGCTGCTGCAGCATCAACATGTCGGAGCAGACAGATGTTAACCGCTGTCGACCCTGTGGAGCAGCTGGGTTTCCCTCAGGTCAGAATCTGTCTCGTCAGATGAAACTTCATCTTTAATTCTCAGTGAGTTTGAGTAGAAACGGTCAGTGGATGTGAACGAGTCTGGATTCATCTGTTTCCACGTTAAGACCCAACATTCACACGAGTCGACAGCCTGAAGTGATGTAAAGATGTTTGACCTTTAACCTCTGAAGCTTCGGGACACGTTTGATCTGAGGTCCACACTTCAAGTGACTCCTCCCACTTCCTCCTGCGTTCAAGCTCCTGTGAATATTGGAAGAAGTGAGTCAGCAGGCGGAGGGGGCGGAGCTAACATGAGAGAACCAGTCCTTTAACTCAGAACGTGACGTCGTTTACACTGTAAAAAAAAAACACGTTATAGTGACATCGCACGGTTACTTTAAAAAAAGATCCGATTTTTTTACAGTGTCTGATTCAAAAACCAACCTCAGCTTCAGCTCTGCAGAGAAAACACCCGGGTCGCCCCCTGGTGGTGGAAGCTCCTGTCATCAAACTAAGAATCAGTTCATTAACTCATTATCGTTTGTTTTCAGATTATCTCTCGTCTCATTGGATGATTTGGTTTGAACCACAGATTATAAATAAACATGGACGACATGACGTGGCGTTCACTGATCATAGGCTCAGCAGCGGAACTTTGTCACTCAGGAAAACGTCGCTCATCATTGACCTGAAATGACCAGAAGAGGGCGCTGCTGCTGCCAAATCTGTTCCACACTGGAAACATGAGTCAACACACACACACACACACACACACAGCCCGTCTTGAATCTTTATTTTTTTGTCCTTGAAGTTTAAAGAATAAACTGATGAATCTGAAGTTTTCTTCGTCTCCTCGTCCTTCGTCCAGATTGCGTTGACACCATTTCTCATCATTAGCTCGTCCTCTCTTTCCTTTCAACCACCGATCATCTGATTAGTCGTCTGCTTCTTCTCCTCATCGCAGAAATCTCATTATCCAGCTCGTCCTCCTCATCCTCGTCTTCATCAGCCGGAGAGCTGAAACCCTGAGAAGAACGAGTAATGAGACCCTGGGAATCAAAGAAGAATAGAAGGGAACAGACTGATAATTAAAACTTCTTCGTCACTAGTCGTCTTATTTTTTCGGAGTTTTTCTTTCTAATTTTTAACGACTTGTGTCACAGCGACGCTGCTGCAGGAATTAGACTGAGACACGAGATTTTCATCCTGAGATCAAATTGAACTTTGTCTCTTTGATTCACTCAAAATGAAAATTCACGAACTCTTACAGATATTTGGAGACACGATGATGCAAAGTTCCTAATGTGGTTTCTTTTTTCTATATGTTATTATATTTTTATCAGAAGTGTGTGTGTGTGTTTGTATGTTGTGTAAAAATATCCCCATCAGTCTGAAGGAAACGCTCTCGCTCACTTTACGTCCACAGGCGCAGGACGGACACACGAGCTCTGGATTCAGGATGTTTCTGACGATCAGCTGCACAAACATCCATGAAATAGTCGGATGGAAATAAATGGAATAAATTTGGAGGCTGAAGCTTCGAAGTGCAGAAGTTTCCTCAGATGATTTAAAGTTTTGAAGTCACTTCAATCAGACGTGTTGTCAACGGTTACAAGAAAGTCTCTTCATCATCACATCTGAATATTAAAAACTAAGAAGATAGTTTCTTTAGAGTTTGTTATGGTGAGAATTCATGTAGTTTTATTAAAGAACTATTATAACAATTACAAACCTGTCGTTTCTGCAGAACTGATTTCTGGGAGTTGTGTTTGATGTGATTGGTCGGTGCAGAGTGATGACGCTGCTGTTGTTGTCTCTTCAGTCTGACGGAGCGTCACTGTGTGTATTAAACATGGAACTGTCTTTACACCTGAATCTGATCAGACAGTGATCATCCAATCACAAAGCTCCTAGTGACCCAAGTTGAACTGATGCGAAGAGTCTCAGGTTTTCTGTTTTTCTTGAGAGAGCAGCTGTGACCTTCGGTTTTTATTGTGATGGAGAAAAGAACCACAGACGGATGCACATCTGTGTTCCAGCTGTTTGTCAGAACGCGGAGGAAACATCAGAATTGTTCTCGTCGTGATGCATCTGTCAGAATCAATAGTGGGACGTTTCCTGCCGCAGTTTATTAATAACTCGTCCACAGCTGCTGCAGCAGAGACTTTATTCCCGCTGACACTTGGAGCGGCTCCAGCAGCGTCTTCAGCTTCCTGGTGAACATGAAGGAGTGAGATGTCTCCTCTCGTTATGTGTCAACCTGCAGGTTCTCTCGTGTCTGTTGACGCCGTGACCTTAAGCTGCTGTGGAGTGAGTCATGTTTCCCAACATGCAACATACATGTCAGCTGTGTGACACAATGAAGTGGAGATGTTTCTCAGAATCTTGTATTTATGTAGTTTACATTTCACCAAACGTCCAGTTCATGTTTTACTGTGGTTCTTCCCATATTTCTCATGGGGAGTTTTATGTGTAATATAATATAGTATAATATAGCACAGTGTAGTATAGTACAGTATAGTATACTAAAGTAAAGTACACAGGACTGTTCATGTATTTATGTATTTATAGTTTGACGTCAGAGCTTTGATCTGAACATCGTCTGGCTCAGTTTCAGTTTTGTTTCCATCGACCTCTGATCTCAACATGTGATCAGTTCACGCAGGAAACGACGACATGTTCAAATCCGTCATGAAGCAAACAGGGCGTCTGTCCAGTGGCTCAAAGAGAGGACATCAATGTTTAAGTTCCCAAGATGCACCTGTGGTCTCTGAGGTTCTGGTTCTAGTTGAACATCAGTGTAGCGTAAAGATCAAACGGAAGAAACCATCCATCCGTCCACTGCGAGCCCCGCTCCGTCACACACGTTAGCTGACCTAGAAACACTGATGTGTGTGTGTGTGTGTGTGTGTGTGTGTCATCCATCGTCCTCCTCACTGTCTGTTTGAGGTTAAGTTGATTTAATTTTGAGTTTTAAAGTTTTATTTTGAAAGTTATAATGAACCCTTTGATCTTTTGTGTCTCAGCTGAGGATGATTCTCATTTTTTATCAACCTGAGGAAGTTGTTAATAAAAAGTTTCTCCACGTGTCGGTTGATGGAAGTGAAACCTTTAACGCTCATTATCTTAAAACTCCTCTGAACCGTTCAGGAACCTGCTGATTACAACGTCACGCTGTTTGATTCTCTGTCTTTTATTAACTGCGTGAACACGACTCAGACGACCGAGAACAAGCGGCGCAGAAGAAGAAGCGAGCGTGAGCTCATGATTCAGAGATGAGATGAGACAGAGTGCGACACGTTTGCGTCCCCACCAGGGAAACCTCGTCTCTGACACAGACTGAGGCCGGAGCAGCTTCATCCTGAGAACATCACATCCTGTCTCTGACCAGCTGCTGCTACCTCCTCCTCCTCCTCCTCTTCCTCCTCCTCCTCCTCCTCCTCCTCCTCTTCCTCCTCCTCCTCCTCCTCCTCTTCCTCCTCCTCCTCTTCCTCCTCTTCCTCCTCCTTGAAAACATTTTAATCAAACCTGTGAACGATAGAATCGTCTTGTAGCTCCTCCTGTTTCATGTAGAATGAAACGTGCGAGTGTGAAGCCTCAGATTGAATCTTTAGAATCTGCCGACACATTCAAACATCTCAGAATCATTTCGTGAACAGACTGTTTGTGGATTTTGTTGCGATCACATGAATCCCGCTGCAGCTCGACTCCCTTCCTCTTTCAGCTGCAGCTCGACTCCCTTCCTCTTTCAGCTGCAGCTCGACTCCCTTCATCATTCAGCTGCAGCTCGACTCCCTTCCTCTTTCAGCTGCAGCTCGACTCCCTTCATCTTTCAGCTGCAGCTCGGAGTCGACCCTCCGGCCTCTGAAACATTTCACTTTATCAAAAAATGATTTTCTCCGGAGGCTGAATTTCAAACCTGCTCCCGTTTCTCTCGACGACCTCTTTTCTGTTTTCCCTCGGTCATCGTCCACGGTTCATTCGTTCATGTGAATTTAAAGGCGGAGTCAGTCGCTCCTCTCATGTGAGTCACGTGACGGAGCCAGAATTTCATTGGGAATGTTTCCTGTTGCTGATCTCAGAGTGAATCGTCGATCTGTTCATCAGCAGCGTCGCTGAGCTTCACTGGTTCAACTGGTTTTATAAATGAATGAAGTGTTAAAATATCGAATCCGTCAAATACGTCGTTATTATCAAATAAATAAAAACGGCTTCATTATCTAGTGGGTTGTCATGGCAACAGTAACATGAGCAGCATCATGGGCTGGACGTTGGTTCAATAGAAACAGAGACTGACTCAGGATTGGTCGAGACTGTGTGTGTGGACGGGACCTCGTTACACGGCTCCACCCCCTCGATCACGACTGCACAGACTGCAAATGACATCATCGCCACAAGATGGCAGCGTTTGAGATATTTTGGCTTCATTTTTGTCCAGAGACAGGAAGTGGAGACGTGTTTTTATTCAACACAAACTCCTCTGGTTTAATGCTCAAACATATGATTAAGTTTTTATCTCAGCAGCTCGACGTTCGATTCGTTACGTTAAAATCCAATTAGCTTCTTCTATGTGATGAGCTGCAGAACATCTGAATCTCAGTGGAACATTAAAACCCACGGGTTCGATTGTACCGGAGGCGTCGTCCCAGTGGATCCATCCCAGTTTCCCTCCAGCCTCCATGAAACCCGACATCCTGAGACGTGAAGAAGTCGCACTCATCATCCAGAAAAGAGACGAAGCTCTGGAGACGTGATGTGTCTCAGTCCGTCCTTCAGAGGGAGACAGGACGGTGACGGAGGAACTGCAGAGACCAGACTTGATTCAGGTTTATCGATTTCACGCTTGGACTCGTCCGGCGAGTGAGAGCGGAGCTGACATCTGACCTCCAGGTAGTGTCTCGGGCGAGAGAGAGAGAGAGGAAAGTGGTCTCTGGTATTGATTTCTGGGGAAGACGTTCGAGCGCTGCAGCCTCGCATCCACCACAGAAGAAGAAAGATGGAGCCATTCTGGAGCCTGATGTGGACGAAGGATCTCGACCTGGTGAACAGTTTCCTCCTCGCTCTCGCTCTCTGGTTGAAACCTTCCTCCGGGATGTAACTGATCTGGGCTCAGTGTTTGAACCTGCAGGTGAAGGGATCTTCATGTGTTGAAGCTTCTTCTTTATTCTCTCTGATGGATGATTGAAATAAATCATTTAAATCAGATCAGAGGTGAATCTACTTTGTTGACTTGATGCATTAAACCTTAATATTTCAGACCAACAACAATCTTAAAGTCATCGTCATCTTTTTCATATATCGTCCAAAAGCTCGTAGACTCGAGTGTAAAACTGAGTTCAAGGTTTAACGACTCTGGATCTGCTCCAGGAGAAGGAGGTGGAGTGAAGAGTGTCTTGATGAGCTGTTTGCAGACCTGCACTGAACTCTGGGTAAACTCCTCATGATGTCTGGGGGCTGAATGTGAGAACACAAATATCAGAGTCAGTCTCCAGAGACCTGCAGGACGATCATTAGTCCAATCACAACAGAGCCCCCTGCAGGCCCTCGACTGAACTGTCCGTCCATCACGCTGAGTCTAATGATCGTCTCATTTTACGTCCTTTTATTCTACAGTTGTTCTAAAACACATTAAAACGTCTCCATGGAGAAAGTTCAGTGTCTGCTCAGAGTAAACACTGTGTGTGTGTGTGTGTGTGTGTGTGTGTGTGTGTGTGTGTGTGTGATCTCATATATCCTCTTAATGTTCACTTTCTTCTCTGTAAATCCACCAGTGGCTCCGTTCTATCGCCCGTAATGTTTCAACACTGTGAACTTCCTCAGCTAAATCACAGAGACAAATCACACACACACACACATACACACTCACACACACTCACACACACACACTCACACACACACACACACACTCACACTCACACACACACACACTCACACACACACACACACACACACACAGAGTCTCTGATGTTTAATCCACTGAATCTGTGAACGTGAACTCTACGACTTCCTCTCGAAGCAGAAATGAAGCTAAAATATCTCAAACGCTGCCATCTTGTGGTGATGACGTCATTTACAGTCCGAGTGTGTGCGGTGATCGTGGGGTGGAGTCGGGGTATCGAGGATCCCGCCCATACACCCATCTGACGTCCTCAGCAGTGATGTCATCATCAGTACCGACATGTGATCTGAAGCTTCATGTTTGTTTCATCTGTTTTAGTTTTAGTTTCACTTTTTGTTTGTCTGTCTCACAAACGTAGGCGGAGTCTACCTGTACATGACTCTGTAGACGTGTCTGATGTGGGCGTGTAGTCAGTTGGTGGGGGGGGGGGGTCGTAGTCTTTCTGTTTGAATGGAGCAGATGAACGAAGCGCCTCAACTGGTTGCCATGGTAACATGATGATGGGATCACACTCACTGGTTCATCGTTATAAAATTCACACATTTAAACGAACGGTGATAAAATCTGCAGAAGGTTTTTTCTCTCTGACTTTTTTTCCATCTGAGGTTTAAACTTTTTAACATTTCCAAAGATTTTCTCCACAAACGAACTTCGCTGCTTCTAGAATCTTCGTCCCTGCACTGCCCCCCCACCAGCGCCCTCAGCTCTTTTAAAGCTCCGTCGAGGTGAAACACTGACGTCCTGTGAATGTCAATTCACATCAAGTCTTCAGCCGGTGGCCACTTTTCAAAGCAGCTGCCTCCATTGAGGAGCATGAATTCATTTGCAGCATTCATGCTGAATCCACAGGGAATGGAAGAATGCAGCCCTGACGGAGTCGGCGGTGAGCGCAGCGTCCGGTCCTCAAAGTGAACTGAGCAGGTGTGAAAGAAACTTGAAACCCGAAGCTTTAAATTAGTGTTCGCTTCACGTTCACTTCGTCTGTTTGACTCAAACACACGAGGAGGAGGATTTGAACTGAACCTCTGAAGTTCCTCACACACTGAGCCTGCGTCCTTCAGAACACGTGACTGAAAACACGTGAATCCTAAACTCTGTTGTTTCTGGTTTATTAGAAATCAACCTCATAACAGATCTGCGGCTTCAAGGTCACAGATGATTTATACAGAGACGATCCAATCAGGACACACACACACACACACACACACACACACACACACACACGAAAGCACTGGATCTGAAACAGCAGCTGATGAGGAGATGAATCAGATAAATCAAATAATAACAAAACATTTTGACTCATTTTTCAGTACAGAGGAAACGAAGCATCTGAAGCGTTTCAATTTTTATTGAAAAGCTAAAAAGCTCTGACGTTACGTTTCAGTCACATTCATTTTGATTCCAGATTGTCAGGAGGTCCCTCTGACCTCTGACCTCTGACCTCTGACCCAAACTGAAGAAATTCTCTAAAGACAGACTTGAGATGTTAAAGAGGCCAAATCATGTTTGTGAGGTCACAGTGACCTTTGACCTTTGACCTCCACTATCTTCATTGTCTTCAGGTTCAGGTCATTTTGGTCCAGACGTTCTCTTGTTCAGAGGTCAGAGGTCAGAGGTCACGGTTGAATCATGTCATTGATCTTATTTCAGTTTGTTTGTTTTGACCTTTGACTTCTTCTTCTCTTCTGTCTTTGATCTGATGACTCGTGAAACATCGTTAACTTTCTTCACCTTCATTCTTTCAGTTCTTTTTCACAACACTTTTATTTTCCTGCTGAAAGTTTTCAAGCTTCAAACTGAGTCTGATCACAAAACTGTCATTTCATCTGATCTCCTCCCGGATCTCCCTCCCCTCCTCCTCCTCCTCTCCTCTCTCCCCTCCCCCTCCTCTTCTCCTCCCCCCTCACTGGTGGGAATATGGAGGTCAAAGGTTTAAGTGCAGCATCTTTTCTCACCTCAGAGAACATCACACCACAGAGCTGAGGTGTCACATCTGGATGGAATAGATCTGGATTATTTCCTGGAGGCGGAGCGAGGCCATCTGTTCAGTGGCGACACGCGGGCGCCACTACATCATCATGAAAGTACGCAGTGAAGTACACAATGAAAAACACACAAAGTACGTAACAATTACTTAAATCTTCTCTGAGCTTCTATTTATTTCATTTGTGCTGACTCAACATTTATCTTCTTTCTGTGTCAGGTCACATGATCTGTGTCAGGTCACATGATCTGTGTCAGGTCACATGATCTCTGTCCCGCCCCAAAGATCCACATGTTTGACTCCATGTTCAGCTCGAACGACACGTTAATGGTGAACAGATTCATTTATGCTGCACTTTCCTCTTATGACTAAGAGCACACACACACACACACACACACACACAATAAATAATGATAATAAAATATAAAAAGCAGAAGTCAATATATTAAATGTCCTGAGAGAAAAACATAATGTATAAAAGTATTTGTCGATGAAAGACAGATAGTGATTTCTGTGAGGGGGGGGGGGGGGGTCCTGGTCATCGTGGTCTTTTGTCCTCCGGCCTCCGAGGATGATGGACGCTGATGGGAACGAGGTCATGTGGAGTGAAACGATGGAGTCGCTGCCCGAAGTGTCGTGGTCATCAGCGGGTGAAGATGCACGTCCAGCGCTCGAGGCAACAAATAAAGAACGTGTCCCAAACACACACACACACACACACACACACACACATCTGTTCTCCGTGTTTCCGGCTCAGTCCTCGTCTCCACTTTGATCCGTTGCTTCACATGCGTCCGTCTCGCCTCCTGCTGTCTTCATCCTCTCATTCAGACGGACCTCCTGCTGGGAGCCGCTCTCTGAGCTGCGAGGAGCTTTAAGCTGCTGGAGAGAAGGTTTGACTGACACGTGCACGACCTGTGCACAGGCTCAGGCTACATTCATATTTCATGTCCACACAAACATGTTTGTTCAGTTTGAATCCTCGTCCACAGTAACACACCTGAACACACAGATCACGTGACCGCTCAGGTGCACGGGGCGTGCACGTGTCAGTGTAAACAGGAAGTGGCTGTTTGTTGCTGGTGAAAAGTCAAATGCAGAATTGAACTGAAGGGCAACAGGGTCAGTAACTCCTGTGATCTCCATGTTGTTCTACTCTGGGAGCTGAGGTCACGTGACGGGAGGTCACATGACGGGAGGTCACGTGACGGGTGAAAAGATCCAATCAGTAAGAAGCTGTGAGCGTCCACGCCATCATTTCAAAACATCTCTGTTTCTGCTCGTCCAGCATAAAACTGACATGAAGCACATGAATCCTGGGAAACTTCTTCTTCTTTGTTGTTTATTGGCGGGTGACAACGTCAAGGTGCGTCACCTCCATCCACAATGTCCTCGTCTTCTTTTGTTCTTCTTCCAAGGGCCCATCCCCTCGGACCCTGGGGTAGGGTGGGTCCCTCCTGTTGTCTTTGTTTCCGAGGAATGAAAAGTTAAATTCACAGCTCAGGTAAAGAATATCAGAATAAAATAGGAAATAACGTCAGAGTCCAAAGTGTCTCTCAGGGACGGATCATGTGATTCTGAGCTAAACTCTGCTTCGTTCAGTTTTGCATCATTTCCTCAAACATCAGCTTTTACAACCTGGAAAGATTTTGTGCACAGGGCGCAGCGCTGCAGGCGGCTGGTCGTCTGCCATCTCTTAACACACACAAATTATGGTTATTGACTGGGCTGAGAGCTCAGCAGCTCCAGGCTGCTCAGCCCACACACACGTTTAAATAAAACCAGCGACCTGGACGTGTTTAATCCTGCTTCACACTGAGAGACTCAAAGAGACAGAACTGATGTCCAAAAGGTTCACGCTGTAAATCTCTCCACTACACGTCTCCGTGTTTCTCTCTGCTGCATCAGGCAGGAAATTCTAATCAGCAGCTACACATCTGATCTCCGCACAGGAAACGAAGCAGCGCGGGGACAGGAAATGTGTCATCAACATCCGAGACGAGGTTTCTGAAACACACGCCGCCACAAATCCACTCAGAGCCGGCAGCGAGGACCACGGACAGCTCCGGCATCACCAAGGTTCAGCACCTTGGACAGCAGCAATGACACAGAGATGACGTTAGCCAATCACAGACGTCCGTCACGTTCATCAGACTTTTAACTAAATGTCCTAACAGCAGATTTGTTTTCTGTTTAAATTGATCTAAAATAAAAACTTTGATCTTTAATCATTTAAATTCTTAAAAGGTCTCGAAACAAATTTCACAATAAAAACATTTTAATTAAATTCAGTTTGTGGGTCTTAATGTTTTCAGGTAGATCACCACATTTTCAGCCTCAGCTTCACTTCTTCTTCTTCTTCTTCTTCTTCTTCTTCTTCTTCTTCTTCTTCCTTCTCTGAACCAGATTCATCGTCTCCATAGACGCGTGACCTTTTCCCAAAACAGGGAATAACTTGTGTTTTTCATTTTATTCTCGTCTGTACAGAAAATAACATCATGTTTCTGTTAGGTGACGTGACTGAGCTAAACGTACAGTGAAGGATTATGGGTAGGAATTGTCTGACAGTCAGCAGTAACTCACACACATGAAGCCGAGTGAGACAAAATCCTTCATGTCCTCTGAGCTGTGTGGTGGAGAAGAAAGAGACATGAACCTCTGAGCGTCTGGATAAACGCTGCAGGTTGTGACTAGAGAAAAAGCTTCAGAGGCAGAACGGGGGAGAGACAAAGAGATGGAGAGAATAAAAGATGAGCAGAGCGAGGGAGGAAAGAGACGGAGCGACTGGGCGAAGATGGAGAAAAGACGGTGGGAACCATTGAGACGTTTAAGAATGAATCCAGCAGCGAGAAACACAAATACATCAGTCAGACTGCAGAGAGAATTATAGAGATGCAAATGTGACCCATTTACTGAGTGTGTGTGTGTGTGTGTGTGTGTGTGTGTGTGTGTGTGTGTGTGTGTGTGAGTGTGTGTGTGTGTGAGTGTGTGTGTGTGTGTGTGTGTGTGTGTGTGTGTGTGTGTGTGTGTGTGTGTGTGTATGAGTGTGTGTATGAGTGTGTGTGTGTGTGAGTCCAAACATTAATCTCCCTCCTGCAACATCCTCTGAACCACACACACACACACTAACACACTCTCAAACACACTCACACACACACACACACACTCACACTCACACACACACACACACACACACACACACACACTCTCACACACACACACACACTCAAACACACACTCACACACACACTCAAACACACACTCACACACACTCACACACTCACACACACACTCACACACTCACACACACACACACACACACACACACACACTCACACACACACACACACACACTCACACACACACACTCACACACTCACACACACACCTTCTGCTTTTTTAGTCCATAATTACTTAAAGGAGGATGTTGTGTTTTATGTCTCTGAGAAAAAGCCGCTGATCATGTGACCTGACAAGGCAGGAAGTGTTGATGCTGGACAGCTGGTCACTCTGCAGGGTGTGTGTGTGTGAGTGTGTGAGTGTGTGAGTGTGTGTGTGAGTGTGTGTGTGTTTGTGTGAGTGTGTGTGTGTGGTTCAGAGGATGTTGCAGGATGAGGAGGGAGATTAATGTTTGGACATTTGGAAAAAACAGTAAAATATCAAGACACAAAAAATTATTCAAATCAGATTCACGTGTTTTTATGATCTGCTCCTCTTGTAAACTTCCTGTTTTATTTTGAAACCCCTCGCTGTTTGTGTGTGTGTGAATCAGAATAAAATTGTCTTCCTCAAGGACGTGACGACAATAAACAATGACAACGTGTCACATCACATAGTGACAGCTGTCTCGTTAACATACTGTCATTACCCATCATGCCCCTGTGCAACACTGAAGGGGGGGGGGGTAGATAAACACATGATGGTTCGAACTTTTCAGTTCAACGTGAACGAGGAGCTGAAGATGGAGCGCACGATAATCTGAGAGCAAGAAACTAAATATCTGAGAGCAAGAAACTAAATATCTGAGAGCAAGAAACTAAATATCTGAGAGCAAGAAGCTAAATATCTGAGAGCAAGAAGCTAAATATCTGAGAGCAAGAAACTAAATATCTGAGAGCAAGAAACTAAATATCTGAGAGCAAGAAACTAAATATCTGAGAGCAAGAAACTAAATATCTGAGAGCAAGAAGCTAAATATCTGAGAGCAAGAAGCTAAATATCTGAGAGCAAGAAACTAAATATCTGAGAGCAAGAAACTAAATATCTGAGAGCAAGAAACTAAATATCTGAGAGCAAGAAGCTAAATATCTGAGAGCAAGAAGCTAAATATCTGAGAGCAAGAAGCTAAATATCTGAGAGCAAGAAGCTAAATATCTGAGAGCAAGAAGCTAAATATCTGAGAGCCAGCTCACAGTTTGAGTTTAGAGTCAAATGAGTCCCGCTCTCAAACTGAGACTAAAACAACAACTCAGAGACGCAGGCGATCACTCTGGATTTCATCTGTTCATATGTGAATGTAGATTTTGACTAAAGAAAATCTGAGTGTTGATGAAGAGAAGCACGAAGGTCACTGAGTTCAGTGTTGGTGCCGTGTTGGTGCCGCCCACTGATCAGTTCCTCAGACGAGCTGCGTCACGTTCGTCTGCAGATGGAGAAAAGAGGATTTTGTCTTTTAATTGGAAATTGGACTTTGAACGTTGCTGCTGCTTTTTAAACAGTTTTCAGTTGTAATTTTCCTTCAGGCTCCACAGACGAGATTATTAACATCTTGTTCGTCTTCCTCCCAAACTCGCTGCTTCAAATCTTCAACTCTTATTGTCATGAGCTCTGACAGCGAGAGCACCGGCCTCTCTGTGAGCCGCCCTCCGCCCGGTGCTCCTCGTCAGAATGAAGCTCCTTCCTGCGGCCTCTGCTTTCTTTACTCCAGCAGAAGCTAATGGGATTAGTCCGACTGAATCGTCCGTATCATTCCTTTAACTGAGTCCTCTGTGCTGAGCGTCACACCAGACTACACGACTGCTGCATGTGATGAGGTGAACAGAGTGAGATGAGTCATGGACCAAGAGAACACAAAGAACACAAAGAGTAACACAGATGTGGAAACGGCTCCTGAATAAACGAGACACAAAGTGACAACAGAGACTGAAACTAGTGTTTGAAAGATTCAACGATGAGTGAAGTCTGTGAATGAGACGGAGGAAGACGACAAAGAAGTCAAATGTATGAAAGGAAAACCGACGACAAGAGGCAGAGACTCCAGAATGAAAAGAAGAGAGAGAGATGATGGAAAAGAAAAACTAAGATGTTTCATCAAATTTAAATGAGACGGAAGAAGACAAAGAATTTTCTGACGTCACACAGCAGAGTGTCGGCCTCAGACCCGGTTTCAGCCCCGCCTCCTCACACACTGACATGATAACCAACACGTCTGTGCCTCGTCATGTTAACATGTCTGTGCCTTGTCATGTTAACATGTCTGTGACTCGTCATGTTAACATGTCTGTGCCTCGTCATGTTAACATGTCTGTGACTCGTCATGTTAACATGTCTGTGCCTCGTCATGTTAACATGTCTGTGACTCGTCATGTTAACATGGCTGCTGGCTCACGTCAAGCTAATAACACTCAAAGCCCATGATTCAGTCCTGAGTGAGTTCAACAGCCCATCCACCACTTCTCCATCTTCATCCCCCCATCTCCCATTCATCTCTCCTTCCTCCCTCCCTCCCTCCCTCCCTCTCTCTCTCTCTCTCTGTCCTCTTTTCCGCTCATCCTCCTCTTCTGTCCTACTCTCTCCACCTCCCACTCCTTTTTCATCCACTTCAGTTCTTTCTCTTTTCTTTCCGTCTCTCTGTTTCTGTCAGTCCGTCCTCTCTCCTCCTCCTCCTCCTCCTCCTCCTCCTCACCAGACATCCAGTACCACTCACTTCTTCACAATCTGCACAACACAGAGTCCTCTTCTTCGTCTCCTTCGTCTTCCTCCTCCTCTTCTTCTCCTGTAGAAGCTCAACACAGTGGGGGTGAAGCTTCGTCCTCTCTCCTGCTGTGTTTTGAAGAGAGTGAAACTCTGGATGATATTTCTGAGTGTGAATGTGGGACGACTGAATCGATAGTGAGCGCTCATGTAAACGCCCCGGGCGGCAAAGTAAATGAGTCAAACAGCAAACTGCGTCAGAGCGGGCATCCATCACAAGTGCATTCTGGTCAATAAAAACACAAAATCAATGCAACTCTGTGCCGTGGTTACACACGAAGCTGAACTGTACTTTCAGTTTTCAAGTTGTGTTATTTCCACTGTGGTGACAGGAAGCTGTGCCCCGCCCCCACCCTGCCACCATCCATGTGTGTTTGAGCAAGACGCCACCAGTGACACAGGGAATTTCCCCTTGTGGATCAATAAAGGAAGTTTAAGTCGTTGGTTTGTTGGTTTGTTTGTCAGCAGGATAAGACAGAAACTACTCAAAGGATTTCCTCAGAGTTTGAGTTTCTTCACATTGTGTGTTTTCATGGTCACAGATTTGAAAACAGTCAGAGATGTTTGGAGGACGTGTCTCACTGTGTGTTGTTCCTGAGCTCTGCTGACTGATCCAGTTCTCTGAAGCGTGATGAGCTGAAGCTGTTTCTAACATCACCTGAGTGACACACTGAGCCGTCGCTCTGTCAGGTGAGAACATTCTGTGGGATTGATTGACAGCTCAACACACTGCGGACAGTCGTGGTGAAACTGTCCAGGGTCACGTGTGACCTTCATCTCTGTCATGAAAAACTAAACACGCAGCCTTTGTTACCTCATGTTAACTTGTGACGTGCATGTTTCATGTCACTGCTCGGTGTTGTTACACACATGTTTACATGATCATGTGTTGTTGTGTGACTCTTCATATCTGGAGCAGTTGGTTTTTAAGTTTGAGTGGAAGCTGATGTCCCAGTTTTTGGACACGATGTGATCGTCTCCTGCTGAGGATCAGAACGAGTCGATTACAAAGACATGACTTGATTCACAGAAACGATTCACACTTCTGTCGTCTCCTCACTCGACTCCAAAATCACACTCACACATCGAACGTCTTATCTCATCTGATGAAATGATAACGAAGATTTTTCTACATCAAAGCGGTGACTCATCGTCTCCAGGAGGAAAACTCGTCTCTTCAAAGACGAGTGAGAATCTTCAGAATAAATCCATCCATTTCACTGCTGTCAGAGGAAAACGTGTCGTTATCTTCAAACTGTGAATTTAATCTGGGACTGAATCACAATCACCCCGAACAGATGCACGTGAAGAGTTTAGAGTTTCATTAAACATCAGAAGATAAAGAAACCAGTGATCTGAGCTTATTCAATTGTCATCGAAGTGATTTTTAAATTTCATATCAACCTGTAGTTTGGATCATTTTTAATAAAATAAATAAAATTGCTGCTAAATAAGCATTTTTATTTATTAGCATATTAGCTGTTGGACAAACAGCTTGTCCTCGTGGCTCCGGGTGAGTTTGGCTGACTCGTACGATTTTCCTGCATTTGAAATGTTCGTCCTGCTGTCGGACTCTTTGATCTGACTCTTTGATCTGACTCCGTCCATTAGACTGTTTGATCTCAGTTCAGGTTCATTTCTGCTTCATCGTGACAGAACTGAATCGTCACCTGAAGTTTCTCAGAATGAAGCTGTTGTAGAGCAGATACGATATTTTTAGATATTTTCAGAAACGCTGACACAGTTTATCTTTAGCGCTGTTGTTTGTCGTCAGATCTTATTTTTACTCGGAGCAGTGATGTTTATTTTAACTAGGTCACATGTTCTGTCAGTGTCATGACTCTATAAAACTGAGAGCTTTCAGGTTTTCTGTTGCATGGATACTTTTCATTTAGATTTTTCTTGTTTGGTTTTATTTTGAAATGTTGCTCCTTGACTTTATTTCCTACCTTACTGTTTCCGGCCCTCGTCGTCCTCACCTGTTTCTAATATGTCTCACCTGTTCACTCGTCCTCCCTCTGATTATAATTCTCTGTGCTTCTCTTTGTCTGCGTCAGGTCGACTTGTCCTCTGCGTCCACGTCGGTGAGGTGTCCTCGTGTTTCAGTTTTATTTTGTCTTTCTTTGCTGATCACCTGATGCTGCCTCAGTAAGATGATTTCTTTAGTCCTCAGAGACTCTGGCTGCACAGGTTGTGTCGTGAAGCTTTTACACATGACGTGAGGATAGAGACAGAAATTCTGATTTCTCAATGATTATATAAGCTTTAATATTCACCTCTGCACTGATGGAAACAGGAAGTGACACAGAAAAGACGTTTCATCGGCTGTTTTTATTGAATCATCTGAGCAAACAGCTCAGATACAACTGCACACAATGTAAAATATATTTACATTTCAAACCGGTGAAAGTCTTTTATGGGGACATCACGTCATCACAGGGTTAGACTAACCCAACGCTTCTGTCATGATCTGCTCCAAACTTTGTTTGAATTTCATCTTTTCTTTGGTGAGTTGTGTTTGGACTCGTTCTGTGAGAGCAGTTTTCTGAAATGAAGTGAAAACATAACCTCGAGGGTGAATGTGATAAAAAGTCCAAACTGAAACTCCCAATGAATCCAACAGATTTCCGGTCACTTGAGTTTTTATCGGAGCAGATCATGACAAACGTGTTTGAGAGAAATCACACAGGAGCAGCTCTGTAGTTTCTCTGAACAACATCTGTTTAAACTACTTTACGTTCCTGTGTCCCCCCCCCTTTAACTCATCATGTATGTACATCTCTGTCCAGAACGACACACATGTTGGTTGACAGCCTTTCAAAGCCGTTGACTCCGCCCCCTCCCAGTCAGTGCTGTATAATCCCCTCTGGGTCGACAGCTTAATTATAAAGTGATTAAATGCTCATGATTAGAACATCGTCAACAGGCCGAGCGGCCGCTGGCACAAAGTCACAGGTTCAAAACCCAGAGCAGCTTTTAGCAGCAGTGTAGGTTTCATTTAACCGGATCTCACAGAACCAGGTCTGTGTCTCAGAACCTCTGATCTGACATCAGGACCATCGTGACGTTAAATTACTTTAAAATCAACTCATCTGATTTTATGAGTCCGGGGAAAAAGTATGTACACTGAAACTGGTTGGAGATATATAATTTATAAGTTGTGTTAGTTATAATACAGGTTTTCTATGGTAACGGTCTCAGGGTGTGACGACCGGTGAGGAAGAGTCAAAGAGCTCCAGGTGTTTCTTCTTCAGTTGCTCAGTCACACTTCGGTCTGAGGCTCAAACCACCGACAAACACAGCTGAACTCATTTCTACCTTTACATTTTGAACTCGTCTCCTCCGTCTCAGCCGCTCAGAGATGCAGCGATCGCTGCAGAGCATCACAAGTATTTTCTGAGAAAAGCTCAAACCAAACCATCACCAGTGAGAATATTTCAGACACTGTTCTCCTCTGGTCTCCCTGGAGGTGGATGTAGAGCATGTCCGACACTGTGTCCCTCACTGAGTTTGGATCGTCTATTAGAAACTCTAGCTCATCTCCACTCGTAGCCGCTCTCGTTTATAGTGCAGCAGGAAATGGAGGCACCGAGCCCAGAACCCATTTCCATGGACAGATTCATGTTGATGAGGACAAACTGAGCAGCACAGACATTTCTAACACTGATGGATCAGTAAAAATCATCCACCCCACATCCTGGAGGTGTTGAAGACAACAACAACAACAACAACACGGTAAGAATGAAACCCTCTTCTCCTCTAATCGCTCTACACATGAATATTAACAATGCTGCGTGAAACAGGCCTGAGAAGGTCCCAGCTGTCCAGTACTGAGCCTCCACAGGCTGTGAGCGCGTCCTCCTGGCGTCGCTCACGATGCAGCTCCGACATTGAGCTAATTGTCATTTTAATAAGAATATAAAAGTGAACCTGTGCTTTTCAGCTGTGAAGCTCAGTGGGAGGAGCTTGTGACGACTCCGAGATGAACTCTGACATCAACGGCAGGGTGGGTTCCACACCTCAAAAGATTTATAATTAAAGATTAGTCAATTCAATAATGAATCCAGATAGAATTGATTGACAGTGACTTTAATAACTGATTCATTATTTAAAGGACCTATTTTCTTTATCAGCCACTGATGATTCACTGTGATGGTTTCAGTTTGAACAGTTCTTCTACTTCAGAGAAACGAAGCTGACTCAACAGATAAATAAAATAGTTTGGTTTGAAATGTTTGATCACATTAATATTCATCATTAGAGAGAAACACACAGTTTCAACGTTCAGTCATTTATCAATCAAAACAATCTGCTGCTCCATTGATTTCCTTCAGTCGGAGACGACAAATCAATGTTCAAAATATTCCTGGATCATTAACTGACTCACTCTGTGGAGTTCTGGAAGAACGAAGTGAGTTTGTGATAATCACAGATCCAGATGATTTAGCATCACTTTCAACGAGCTGTTAGTCGTCCATCTTTATTTATGATTTTGTAATGTACTGCCCTCTTGTGGCAGGGCCAGGTTATTGTCTCCTCAAGCTAATGCAACAAAGTAAATGTCGCATGTTTCAGAGTCAATTGTGAAAATGTGTTGAGCTCGTGTTCACGACACAACAGAACTCTTTTGTGAGACTTTGCACAAACTGTTAAAACTGAGACACGATCAACTTTTGATTCCCAGCAGATGTTCTGTGGATCTCTACGGTAACGCAGCAGTCGTGACCTGCGAAGAGGCGGGAGCAGGTTTGGCACATTCACCACTAACACAAGTGTTACGAACAAAAACAAGATAGAAAGTGACACCAGGTGGAACGTTTGTGTCATTTTTACATGTGAGGTGTGTTTTAATTGTAACTCGTCCACGTGTTACGAGGCAGTGAAAGAACGGTGTCACTGTGATCATCGTGGACACACGGTGAAAACATTTGGTGTTTTAGCCTTGTGGACAATCAAGCTCCAACAACTCCATCTTTTCCTGTCTTTTCGGGGGGGCAAGTTTTCCTTGGCTCACAGTGAAAATAGAAGATTAGAAAGAACAGAGTCAGTGTGTAGTTCCACCAACTTCTGCAACGACATCGTGCTAAAGGCCGTTGAGCAGGGCAGCAGCCGGGTTTGAACGCACCACGGTGGCTGTGAGCAGCAGCCGCCTCCGTCCAGACAGCGTGAATTCATCTCCAGTGAGTCAAACTTTCCCTCGGTCGTCAGAATAAAGGTTTGCAGCCTTCCAGCCCACTGGTTTCTTCTGTGTGCATCCATTTGATCACAGCGTCCTGCCTCCTCTCACCTCAGACGCCACCGCACACATTCAGGGGAATTCCTGACAGCGAAGCCACAGTGGAGGTTTTCCCTGGAGGTCGTCTCTGGTGGCCTCTGCAGCATCGCTGACGGACAGACCCACGGCGTCACACGTCGGAGTCTGGTTTCTCCACCAGTTTCAAAGCCTCGTGCATTCCAACCGCCGACAGCTTCCTATTGATGTTCCTGTAGCGGCACCGCAGGAGGTTGCTGTAGGTGGTCCTCAGGTCACGGTTGAAAAAGGCGTAAATGAAGGGGTTAATGAGAGAGTTGGCGTAACCAAGCCACAACAGAGTCCTCTCCAGCCAGAGCGGCACACAGCTGCACTCCACGCCGCAGACAAATGGCCTGGCGGTGGACACCAAGAAGAACGGCAGCCAGCAGAAGGTAAAGGCACCGACCACGATGCCCAGAGTGGCAGCGGCCTTCTGCTCCCGTTTAAAGATGGACTGGTTTTTCCTTTTCCGACGTTGGTGGTGCTCGCCAGTCTTGAGGAGGCGGGATACACGCGTGCTACACTCCTCCTCCACCTCCCGCTGCAGCTTCAGCGCCGCTGACACACAGTCCAAGCTCTCCTCCTCTTCCTCGGCCTCCTCCTGCTCAACCTCTGTCCCCTCCACGCTCAGCGTTTCCCCCGACTCCACCGGCTGTTGAACCTTGTGCCCCCCTCGCCCCCCTCTTGGAGCCAGCCCTGCACCGTGCCCCCCTTCCCTGGGAAACCCGGTGATGGTGTGTTTGGCTGCGCTGAGTTTGGCCGCTCTGTAAATCCTGTAGTACATGATCAGCATGACGGACATGGGGATGTAGAACGCCACAGCCGTGGAGTAGACGGTGTAGCCAAAGTCCTGACTGATGAGGCACACTCTGCCATCGTTGACGTTCTGCGCCCACCCGAACAGAGGGGGGAGGGTGATGGAGGCAGAGAGCAGCCACACAGACACGATCATCTTGGCCATACAGCAGCCGTTCTGCCGGACGGGATATGTCAGAGGTTTGGTGATTCCCAGATATCTACAGAGAGAAAGACCACTGAATGAAAGACTTCAACCCCGATGCCCTTGAGCAAGGTGCTGAAAATGTGTGAGCCATATTCAGAGCAGGTGTGAAGTGGGTGTTCAGATTTATGAGAGAGATACACATGATGAACGACCCACAGAGTCACATCACGGGAATCAAACTCTATTCCACACATCACACATGTAGACGAGTGTGTTGAGGAAATGATTTCTTCACTTTAAACTCCTGAACTGATCAGATTCCAGGTTTGATTCACTTTACACAGAATCTGAGGACAAACAGCTCAGGACGATGAGCGGAAACTAAATGTTGAATAAATCACTGATAATAACACGTTTGATGTGTGATGACGTGTCCAGGTAGATAAACGTTGACCTCACCTGTCGATGCTGATCACACACAGGGTCATGATGGACGCGGTGCAGCACATCACGTCCATGGCGATGAAGACGTTACAGAAGAACTGACCGAAGACCCACTGACCCCCGATCAGGTCTGTGATGCTGACGAACGGCATCACGGCCAGAGCCACCGACAGGTCGGCCACGGCCAGAGACACGATCAGGTAGTTGGAGGGCTGCCGCAGCTTCTTGACGAAGCACACGGAGATGACCACCAGCAGGTTCCCGCAGATGGTGGACAGGGTGAGCATGGTGAGCACCCCGCCGATCAAGACCTTCTCCACGCGGCCGTAGCTCAGGATCTGCTCCCCGCACCGGGTCCCGTTCGTCTCCATGACCTGCGGCTGACTGGTGGAGGACGGAGACGTCGCTGCTGCAGCCTCTGCGGCGCCCTGCGCAATCTTCAGCAGCCGGGGCGCAAGAGCCTCCGCCATCATCTTGATGGTGGAGCCCCCGGGGTCTCCGGCTCTGTCCTCCACCATGAACGAAGACCTCATGTTTCCGCCGGGGAAGGTTCCGTTACTCGCTCCCAGAAGAACCATTGTGCTGCCGCCTGGTCCTTCTCATCCATAGAGCTGGAGACGCGTGCGGCGGCGACATGGACCCGCACACATGTGCCGGGGCTGATGGGGGAGTGAGTAATTCCTCTGCCCCCCCCCCCCAGGACAAACCACGGTGACCCGCCGCCTTTTTAATTCTTCTATTTACAGGCTGACTCGTCATTACGCACGTGGCGCGCCGCAGGCATATTTCCAAAATATCTGACCTACAAAATCTTGTTTTATTTCCTGTTGTCTGAAGATTCACTGGAGAACATCGCACCTCTCAGCCGGATGGAGCAGAAAGTTAAAAAATACGCAGGCGCATGGTTCACACGCAACAAGAAAATGTCTAACTATCCATGGATGAGACCATGCGTAATTACGCACGATAATTTATGTCCGATTATATATTCGATTGTATGCGTTTACGCACACACCCACACACATCAATCAATCCATCACAGCTTATTTATGCAATCTCAGGATGCAACAGTCCATTTTTTATTGCTTGATTGTGGAAAAAAAACACTGTATTATTATGTGTCTCATATTCAGTTTGTCTCATCGATGTCAACAAGTCGTCCTCTGTCCTAAACTCAACAAGTTAAAACTACAGAGACACTTTCTGAGCAGTAACTGAAGCTCAGAGTCACATGTGAGGATCCGTCTCCAGGACACGAGGACAATAGATGCTGATGAACTGAAGACATCAACACATCAACAGATTCACTACAGTAGAAGAAACAGTTTGTAACTTCATGTTTAAAGTATTTGTACATGAGGACATGTCTGATAGAGATGAAGGAGCAGACACATGAACTGAGGAGTTACTGATGAAGATGAGGAGACATGTTGTGTATCAAGAAGTCTGGCTGTGATCATGGTCCACCATCAGGATCAGCTGACATCATCAGGATCAGCTGACATCATCAGGATCAGCTGACATCATCAGGATCAGCGGACATCATCAGGATCCACCATCATGATCCTGGATCTACGAACGATGAAGCACCAGGACTCTGGTGAAGAAGTGAAGTCAGTAACGTGTTTACGTTACACATGTTTGTACTTCTATCTTACTGAGGACACTCATTGACATCATACTACATTCACTAGCCTCTTACCCTAACCTTAACTATCAAAACTAAATGCCTAACTCTAATCTAAATCTAACCCTAACCTAACTAACCCTAATATAACTCTAACCTAACTCTTATCTAACACTAACTCTAACCTAACCCTCATCTAACCCTAACCTAACCTAACTCTAACCTAACCTAACCTAACTCTTATCTAACCCTAACCTAACTAACCCTAATATAACCCTAACCTAACTCTTATCTAACACTAACTCTAACCTAACCCTCATCTAACCCTAACCTAACTAACCCTCATCTAACTCTAACCTAACCCTAACTCTTATCTAACCCTAACCTAACTAACCCTCATCTAACTCTAACCTAACCCTACCTAACTCTAACCTAACTAACCCTAATCTAACCCTAACCTAACTAACCCTCATCTAACTCTAACCTAACCCTAACCTTACCTAACTCTAACCTAACCCTACCTAACTCTAACCTAACCTAACTAACCCTAATCTAACCCTAACCTAACTAACCCTCATCTAACTCTAACATAACCCTAACTCTTATCTAACCCTAACCTAACCTAACTCTAACCTAACTAACCCTCATCTAACTCTAACCTAACCCTAACCTTACCTAACTCTAACCTAACCCTAACCTTACCTAACTAACCCTAATCTAACTCTAACCTAACTAACCCTAATATAACTCTAACCTAACTCTTATCTAACACTAACTCTAACCTAACCCTCATCTAACTCTAACCTAACCCTAACCTAACCTAACTCTAACTCTAACCTAACCCTCATCTAACTCTAACCTAACCTAACTCTAACCTAACCCTAACCTAACTAACCCTAATCTAACTCTAACCTAACCCTTATCTAACTCTAACCTAACTAAACCTAATCCTAAAACCAAGTCTTAACCCTCCAACAGTGTTTTGAAGAAGTGAGGACCAGTCAGAATGTCCTCAGAACATTAAATGGTCCTCACAAAGATACAGGAACACACAGAGTCAGATCATATCTGTGTTGTTAAGTGTGATCACTTCATTTTAATGGAAAACACAGTTAAGGGACTTTTCCCCCGTTTGTTTAAGTGAGTCATTAGATTCTAATCTGAGTCCAACCATCGGCTGATGAATCCAAAGCTTGTGATAGCTATGCCATGGGAATTCTTATGTAGCGGCGCCCTCAGGCGGCCATCTGCACGCATTGCATGTTGCCACCTGT
>NC_091106.1:24370000-24375000 GCF_024713975.1 Paralichthys olivaceus
GTCCTGGAGAAACAGCTGCTCAGCCAGATGTTGGAGGCCATCAGAATCACTCCGTCTCTGAATGAAGACCTGCAGGTGGAGGTCATGAAGGTAGGAACCAGAGGAGGAGAAGAGCTAGTTTAAATGTTTTTCAGTGTCCACGAGAACAGACAGATTGTGTTTGTGTTCAGGTCCTGCTCTGCATCACCTACTCACCAAACTTTGACATTAACGGAGACTCCATCCTGAGGATCGCTGAGGTGAGACGAGCTCAGTCACACAAGCTTCAGCTTCACTGACACATGAAGTTTTGCTGAATCTTGAAAGTTTCCCTGTGCAGCTGCTGCTGAGATTGTTTCTACAGGATCCTGAGAGGGACAAAAGCGTTTGAAGGCAGAAATAAGAAATAACTAAAACGTTTGTTTATGGATGAGTGAATGTTTCATGTGTCCAGACTTTATTCAAATCATATCTTCATCATGTAACTTGTATTTTGAAAGTTTGATGGTCAGAGGTATCGTGGTGTCAGGCAGTCTGTCCATTTCATTCTTGTGAACACGATATCTCAAGAACACCTTGATAAATATGTTTTATCACCAGTGTCCATTAAACATCCTGGAAAACTTTATATTAATGTAGTTGGAAGATTGTTTACAGACAAAAGTTCCCAGAGATCCACAGCGACAGCTCCTCCTCCTGCTCCGCCCCACGCCTCAGTCCGGTCACTGTGGTAACTGTGTGACGCCATGGAAACCTCCCATGAACCTCTCTGATAGTTCAGTGTGTGTGTGTCGAGACTGTGCGTCATGACTCTGAGACAAAAGAAAGGCCTCACACTGTGTGTGTGTGTGTGTGTGTGTGTGTGTGTGTGTGTGTGTGTGTGTGTGTGTGTGTGTGTGTGTGTGTGTGTGTGTGTGTGTGTGTGTGTGTGTGTCTCCAGGTGTGTATTGAAACCTACTTGTCCAGCTGTCACCAGCGCAGCATCAACACGGCAGTGAGAGCGACGCTGAGTCAGATTCTGGGAGACCTGACGCTGCAGCTGCGACACCGACAAGAGGTCACACACAACACAACACAACAGGGACACACAAGCATACAAAACCCAAAAGACAACACAATAAGTGCACACACACACACAGACACACAGGAGGTGAGTAGTTCAGGGAACCTCAGAGATTTATTAAACAGATATAAAGTCATATATTTTCATTAATATCAAAAATAAATATCTTTTAGTTCTATATGATCATACTTCAGTGTTTTAAAATAGTTGGTTGTGACAGTTTGTTGCTCTGCAGCTGCTCAGGTAACAACAGTGAATGTAAATTGTGATGATGAAAGATCACTGATGATATTTTATTTCCATAAATCAGATGAAAACACAGTTTTAGTGAATCAATTTCTCACCGATCAGAAACATCAGTTTTTTTGTCTTTGTTGTTTCCCGTGTTGACACAAACACACTGACAGTAACACACCCGCTGTGTGTCGTCCTCAGGGTGCAGACGGAGATGAGGTGACATCACTGCCGCTGCAGAGGAAAGGTATCACTGTCGTTATGAAACCGCTGGTATCTGCAGGTGGAGGCCAGCAGATCCTCCTCATGATGCTTTGAACACACACATACACACTCTCACTGTGTGTGTGTGTGTGTGTGTGTGTGTGTGTGTGTGTGTGTGTTGCAGATGTGTCTCCCACCAGTCAGGCTCTGTGTGAAGACGTGGTGACAGTTCTGACAGTTTTCTGTGAGAAGCTGGAGTCTGTCGACAGGTACTACGTCCAAATATGAATTCAATAAAGAGTTTAATGTCTTGGATGAATCTCCAGAAGTTCTTGAACATGATCGTTGTTGAAGATCTTCAGTGGGACACTAATGATCGTACGAGGTGGACTTCTGTCTGTCAGCAGGTGGACGCCTCTCATCTGTCTCTCCTCTGTGTGTTTTCTCGTCACAGTGAGAACCAGCTGCTGCAGCTTCTCTACCTCGAGTGCATCCTCTCCATGCTCAGCAGCTGTCCTCCCACAATGCACCTGTCCAGAGGTTTCACCGACCTCGTGTGGTAAGACACGTAACACGTCTGCAGTGTGTCTGCAGCACTCATGAAGGACTATAGAAGACAGTATGATGGGGTCAATGCCCTAATGTTGTTTATTATGGGATGTTTTACCTGCGTGTTTAAACGGAGACATCCTGGACAGTGGGACGTTTTTAACTTTATTCTTCTCACCGTCTGTCTTTATTGTAATGTTCTGTTTTCTTATTGGCTTATTAAATGTTCAGGAAGCAGCTGTGTCCGTCCCTCGTAGCGATCATGGGAAACCCCGTCAACGACAAAACCATCGCCTCCCACCATGGCCACTTGGGGGCAGCAGACAGAGAGCGGCTCTCAGACAGACTCAGTCTTGGTCAGGACAGTTTGAGTTTAACGTTCACATCAAACTTTAATATGACTGATTTTAACCTTTTTCTTCTGTCAGGAATCAACCAGGAGGCGGAGCCCTGTGGCGGAGGAGTGTCTGATCAGGGCAGGGGTTCCGGCTGCTCGTCCAGCCCCCCTGCCAGGATTGCACCTGTGGTGCGGACGGTGTGTTACATTGCGGCAGAGCTGGTGCGCCTGGTGAGCTGCGTGGAGTCGATGAAGCCGGTGCTGCAGTCGCTTTACCACCGGATCCTCCTGTACCCGCCTCCGCAGCACCGCACAGAGGCCATACGCATCATGAAGGAGGTGGGAGGAGTCATAACATTATTAACATTTGTGTCATCAGACAGACGCTGTGTAATGTATTCAGAAGTACAAAGGTGTGTGTGTGTGTGTGTGTGTGTGTGTGTGTGTGTGTGTGTGTGTGTGTGTGTGTGTGTGTGTGTGTGTGTCAGATCCTGGGCAGCCCTCAGCGGCTCTACGACCTCGCCGGTCCGTGCGTCGCTGAACCTGAAACCAGGAAGCGCTCGTTCTCAAAGAGGAAGTCACACCTGGACCTCCTCAAACTGTCAGTTACTCCTCCCTCTTTCTGTTCTGCTGTTTCATTGGCTACAAGCAGAGTTTCTGCAAATGAGTTGAGTTATGTGATGTCATCGTGTTGGCGTGTGTCTGTCCTGCTGCAGAGTGATGGATGGGATGACAGAGGCGTGTGTGAAGGGAGGTATCGAGGCTTGTTACTCGTCCGTCTCCTGCGCCTGCGCTCTCCTCAGAGCGCTGGACGAGCTGTCGCAGGGCCGCGGCCTCCAGCCCGAGCAGGTACGTCCCCGAGACACGAAGCCTCAAACATCACAGGATTTTCATTCATAGTCGGTGACGGCGTTGAACTCAACTCAGACCAAATGTCTGAAACGAGTGGTTTGAGTGTGAAACTGATTCAGCAGCTGTTTGTCAGGCGCGGCTTCTCCTCAGACGATTGGACGACCTGAAGGACGGGACGGAGTCCACGCGTGAGTCCATGGAGATCAACGAGGCCGATTTCAGATGGCAGAGACACATCCTTTCCTCCGAGCAGCCCCCGTGGGACACTGGCTCCTCTGCCCCCAACATGTCCACCACTGGGGGAGCGGAGCGCAGCCCCGACATCAGCATCAGCATCACCACGGAGACGGGCCAAACCACCCTGGATCTGGAGGCGGGGGGGCTTGGCCTTGGCCCCGGTCACACCACTCCTGAAGAATGTGGCGAGGACGCTCAACTCCCCTCGCCCTTGTTCTGCAGCGACCAGGAAGCAGCCAAGCATGAACAGAGCGCAGAGACGAACCAGGTTCGGCAGCAGGAGGAGGGGGGAGGTGCAGGGGAAGTTGAAGAGAGGGGGGAGAGAAGAGGAGGAGGGGGTGTGGTTCCTCCAGATGTGGTCCAGCGGAGTCATGCCCTCGTTTACCCCGACATCACCAACTTTCTGTCTGTGGAGTCCAGGACCAGGTCACATCACGCCGGAGGATCACGATACAGCGAGAGCAACTTCAGGTACGAGTGTGAACGTGACATCATGATGACATCATGATGACATCATCAGTGTAATGTTTCCCTCAGATGATATCGTTAAGATAAATGACATATTGACTCTGTGGGTCCAGCAGTATGGAGGAACAGGACCTGTCACGGACAGAGTTCGACTCATGTGACCAGTACTCCATGGCGGCTGAGAAAGACTCGGGCCGCTCCGACGTCTCTGACATCGGCTCCGACAACGTCTCCCTTGCTGACGAGGAGCAGCAGACGCCCCGCGACTGCCCGGGCCACCGCTCGCTCCGCACTGCCGCCCTGTCCCTCAAGTTGCTCCGCCACCAGGAGGCCGACCAGCAGAGCACCAGGCTGTTCGTCCAGTCGCTGGCGGCGCTGCTGCCGCGGCTGCTGGGCCTCGCCACCGCCGCCGAAGTCGACCTCTCCCTGCAGAAGTTCTCCTCCAACTTCTGCACCGGACTGCAGGCTGGTGTGTGTGTGTGTGTGTGTGTGTGTGTGTGTGTGTGTGTGTGTGTGTGTGTGTGTGTGTGTGTGTGTGTGTTAACCTTGTACCCTCGTCCCCGGATTCCATGCATAAGAACACAAAGCATTCTGGGAGTTTACATCAGAGCAAGATAATGAATCACATTAATCCTCACAGTAAAAACGGATCAATCAGTGAATAGTTTCTTCTTCACTCACTCTGACGTTAAAGCTGCAGCTGTCGTTTTTACCCCCCCCCCTCAAGGTGGGATCCACTCCCCAGGTTTCGAGGCGGCCGACGCTCTGAGCGTTCAGTCTCTGATGAACGCAGACGGTCTGTACCTGGTGTCGTACTCCGCTCTGCTGCTCAACCTCAAGCTCTGCTGCTGCGACTATTACAGACGACGAACGCTGGCGCCCGCCCTCGGCCTGGTGAGTCTCACTTCCTGCCTCAAAGAGAAGAGGAGGAGCTTCAGAGAGTTCTCCAATATTTAATAATTTAAGAAAACAAATGTGGAAATATAAAAAATAAATCAACTATATGTCGAAGATAAAAAATAAATAAAATCTTTGTGTGTGTGTGTGTGTGTGTGTGTGTGTGTGTGTGTTGATGCA
>NC_091106.1:24385000-24402500 GCF_024713975.1 Paralichthys olivaceus
ATTCTCTTTATTTATTTTGATTCTATTTTTACATTCAAATGAACTTGTTTGTTCAATTAATTCATCAGTCGTCACAAATCTAACTTGAGTTTCACGTGTTTCCAGGTGAAGAGGATTCTGCACGAGGAAGAGGAGGGTAGCTCCGACTCCTCTCGCCCCGGATCTGCGTCTTCAGAGGACGAAGACATCTTCGAGGAAACGGCACAGGTGATGTTCACGACTTCCTGAACGCCTCCTCCTCCAGTGTCACACAGAAGTTTTTGACATCCTCCTCTCTCTCTCTCTCTCTGCTCCGCAGGTCAGTCCTCCTCGCGGCCGGGACAAACGTCACCCGTGGCGAGCGCCCATCCCGTCGCTCAGCGTGCAGCCGCTGGGCAGCGCCGACTGGGCGTGGCTGGTGAAACGTCTCTACAAACTGTGCATGGATCTGTGCAACAGCTACATCCAGATGCACCGCGACCTGGAGAGCACGCTGGAGGAGGCGGCGCTGCTGAGAGGAGGGGGAGGAGACCACATCTTCTTCCTGCCTCTCTTCCAATCAGAGACTTCTACCCCGACGTCAGTGGGCGGGGTTTCAGCAAGGGAGACACCGTCGGAGGAAGGCGGGAACAGGTGTCAGGTTGCGGACGCGAGCGTGGCATCACCAGGAGACACGCCCACGCAGAGTCCAGGATTCAGGTCTGACTGCGTCACATGACACATCAGCTGACGTAGATTTATTTTCACTATAATTATTATGACAGGAAGTTGAAAACATCTGTTTCGTCTCCTCACAGCTGCACAGGAAGTTTGCCGCATCACTTCCGGACCGGAGGAGAGCGAAGGGACTCCGGCATCACAGCGAGCTCATTAGGAGGCGAAGTGGGTTCGGGCAGGAGAAAGGAATGGTGGGAAAAAGCCGGGAACAAACTTTACACCATTGCCACCGACAAAACCATCAGCAAACTGATGATGGAGTACAAACGCAGGAAGCAGCAGCAGCAGCAGCAGCAGCAGCAGAGCCACGTCAACCTGTTCATGAAAGAGCAGGGCCGCACCGCCGCAGGGGGAGGGGGCATGGGGGAGAGGAGGGGGCCCGCGGAGCCGCAGAGGGCCCCTCAGAGGCCCCAGCAGCTGGTGGACCAGCAGGGGCCGCCACTGAGGCACTCAGTCAGCGCAGGACCTGAAGTCCTGAGGCAGGAGAAGAGGCCGAGGTCTGGATCCACCATCAGCTCCCACAGCATCTCACTGAGAGACTCCGAGGCTCAGATCCAGGTACTTCATAAATACTACATATAGAAATATATATATACATAAATACCACATATACATTACATATACATCATGGACTCGTGGTAAAACCCACCAGGTTCTTATTTCATAAGCTCCAATGTTTACACTGTATTTCATATCAATGTATTTCACTTCCTGTCTGAGTCGTCAGGGTTTAACCTCCTCAGTGTTTCAGATCAGCTGACTCAGAGACAACATGGCGTCTTCACATCATCTGTGTTTCCTCCTCCTGCAGGCGTGGACCAACATGGTCCTGACTCTCCTCAACCAGACGCTCCTCCTGACCGACACCTCCTTCCTGGCGCTCCAGGCGGCGCTCTACCCCTGCCTCAGCCAGCTCTCCTGCCACATCACTGACGCCCGGGTCCGCCAGGCGCTGCGTGAGTGGCTGGGCCGCGTTGGCCGACTCTATGACATCACTGTGTGACGCTGCGGCGAAGGAATGAGACGAAGTGAAGGACGTAAACACACAAAACACAAATCAGAGCGTTGCAGTCGGACGCTGTTTACCGCCGTCTTGTGGCGCCATCGTTGTGGTCGTGTGGATTGTGAGGCAGACTGTGACATCATCAGATCTTTGAAAGATGATTGGCAGCTTGTGAAGACACAGTGACACGTGTGGCATGAGATGATCTGATTGGCCGATGGTTTGTGAATGTAACAGATGAACGGAGACTTTACTGTGCAGTGGATTCTGGGTCCTGTAGTTCACATGCACACGTCATGTTTCATGTTCAGGCTTTTTTCCGCTTCTTGTTTGCTCGGCCGCTGTCTGTGGTCGTCAGGCGTGTGCGTCGCCCTCGTGCACATGGAAACCACAGATGAAGAACCACAGGAGATGAAAACATCACAGTGAACCTTCAGGAGGATCTTCATTGGTTTATTTTATAAATTGGCATGAGCAGGTTTCATTACATTGTCAGGGAACAGAAATCGTTAGTGACGTTGTTTGTACTTCGCTCGCCCGCTTTAAGAGGCAGAGCTGTTGCTTGTTACCGTGACGACACTCAGATGTTCTGTCTCTTCTAACGTCCTCTTTAGAACTTTGACCACGACATAGATGTCGTCTTTAACTTCTGTCAGATCATGTGACCATAGTAGTGGCTTCTGGGTAACACGTCGTCTTCATATTCTACGCCTCACTGTTTCATACGTGTCAGAGGAGATAAAGTCTGAAACTTGTGACTCCACACAGAATGTAAATACACGCCATGACATCCCAAATATGTTAATTAGCTTATTACATCACCTGGACATTCAGCGACTGGTCACTGAACATTTTGTTTCTGAGTCTTCGTCTGCGTCTGGGTCACATGATGGTGAAAGAGAAAACACTTCAGAGTGAGGCATCTTTACATGTGTTGCACTCTTGAGGATCTTTGAACTCGTCTCATTCACGTCATCAGTTCGTTTGATTAAGATATTTATTCTACACGTGTGTATACGTGAACGAGTGAACGAGTGAACGAGTGAGTGAGTGAATGAGTGAACGAGTGAGTGAATGAGTGAGTGAGTAACTTCAGCAGCTCAGACCATATTGAGGGCAGACGGGGGGGGGGATAAGATTTACTTGTCTTTTTTCATGGAGGTCAACATCGTTTTCTCTTCACCTACTTCTTCCACTCCTCTCTCCACCCCCCCCCCAACACACATCCAGGAAGTAGTCCACACCCTCCCTCACCCCTTCCTGCGTCCCCTAACCTCGTCCCCATTTGTCCTTATTCGCTGCAGTTTTAGGGCAAGCAGCGGGCGGACAGATGTTGTCGACCATCAGCGTGATCAGCTGCAGCGAAGAGACGGATTTACTCTAAGTCCATGATGGCGTTTTAAAAAAGCAGTTTGACTAATGACTGAACGACATGTGACCACGCTTTGATTCTTTCACTCGCTCACTTTTCTTATCGTATAAATCTGTTGTTTGACATCGTTGATCCGAGAGCTTTGATGAAGACACATCAAACACCACGATACAAGTTACGTGAATAACAAGTCCAGTTTGTGGAGGATTATTGTTTTGAGCAGATCGACGCTCGCTGCTCGTCTCAGAGCAAATCAAGAGCTTAATAAAAAAGTCAATGACTCGTCACTTTCATGAATGAGTTTGTGTTTGAGCGGCTGTGAAGATTTGACGTGACCCAGACGTGTGACACGGTTTCTAAAGCGGGAGGTCACATGACGGAGAGCGTCACGGAACCAGAGGGAAGAACGTTAACACCAGATTAAAATGTATTTATACAGATTTATTTCTGATCATATACATCATAGAAACCTGATGCTGTTGCCATGGAAACCTGATGGTCAGTGTGATGCTCGGAGTCACTTTAGAAAACATCAGATTTCTGAGCTTCATTTTTCTTTCTGGGATATTTAATGTTCTCAGATGTGTGATGACGCCTCCTTCGCTCTAACGCTCCGTGCTGTGACATCAGCAGCTCGCTCACTCAGTTGCTGTGTTTTTATGAAATGTATCTGCCTTTGATAAAAAAATCTCCTGTTTGATTCCTTTGATGTTTGGCTCTTTTTTGTCCACCTGGTCTGGCAGGTGTGTAACCGCTCTGTTTCCCAGCAGGCCTTGCTGCTCTGTGTGCTTCACAATAAATTGTTAAGAATCATCTTTGTCAGTGTGATGCCGCCTCCACACATTGCCTTGGTAACGATACACATTTCTCAGTATATATATTTATTTATATAATAAACATATTTACCCATAATTCTCTCAAAAGATGTTTAAAGTGAAAAATAAAACCATTAAACCATTAAACCACTCAAACAGGAAACACGTGTGCGCGCAGCAGGCGTCACATGACTCTGAACTTTAGTTTGAGGTTTGAGGCTGAAAAGTTTGGAAACTTCTGATAACGACACTTTAAATAAAAAACAACAGGAAGCTAATTATTCATAAAAGTGAAAATGTGACTTTGTTTAAACCTTTGGTGAGAAATTAGAACATTCAACTCATTTAGTTTCATATTTAACTAAATGAGTTCAGAAGGAAAAATGTTGTGACACAAACGTGACTGAAAGTGAGCAGAGTGATGGAAATCTGTTCCACGCATGTGCACACACACACACACACACACACACACACACACACACACACACACAGTTGCTTAAACCCTCCATCAGTGACGTTTCCTCTGGTCGTCTGCTGCCCTCGTTTCTCCGCCTCCCTCAGTTTTATTTCAGCCTCATCACTTCATCGCTCAAGTCACTGCGTCTGGGCTCTTACCCTCCTCCTTTTCTGAGCAGTCTTGGGCCCCTGGCTTACTCCCTGGTTCCTGGCTCTTGTCTCCTGGTTCCTGGCTCTTGTCTCCTGGCTCTTGTCTCCTGGCTCTTGTCTCCTGGTTCCTGGCTCTTGTCTCCTGGTTCCTGGCTCTTGTCTCCTGGCTCTTGTCTCCTGGTTCCTGGCTCTTGTCTCCTGGTTCCTGGCTCTTGTCTCCTGGCTCTTGTCTCCTGGCTCTTGTCTCCTGGCTCTTGTCTCCTGGTTCCTGGCTCTTGTCTCCTGGTTCCTGGCTCTTGTCTCCTGGTTCCTGGCTCTTGTCTCCTGGCTCTTGTCTCCTGGTTCCTGGCTCTTGTCTCCTGGTTCCTGGCTCTTGTCTCCTGGCTCCTGGCTCTTGTCTCCTGGCTCCTGGCTCTCAGCTGAGTCCACCATGCGTTCTCTTCTGGAGAGCAGCTGGATGAAGTTTGGTCCTGCCGGTCGAGACTCTCTGGACTGGTCCCCCGGCCCCTCGGCTCTGCCGTCCACCGACCGACAGAGTCCGGTGAGTTCATCATCTAAAGGATGGATAAAATCTTTAGTCTCTTTTAATCTGTAAAATAAACTTTTTGTTTCGTCAAGTTTTCAGGTTAAAAGTCTGAATTTATTTTTATTAAAACTGAGATTAGAAAATCTGCTCACACACTCAGATAATATCAGATAAATATTTGACCTGATGATTACATGATAATTGATTATTACATGATTATTACATGATGATTGCATGATTATTACATGATGATTGCATGATGATTACATGATTATTACATGATGATTGCATGATTATTACATGATTATTACATGATGATTGCATGATTATTACATGATTATTACATGATTATTAAATTATTATTACATGATTATTACATGATGATTACATGATAATTGATTATTACATGATTATTACATGATGATTGCATGATTATTGATTATTACATGATTATTACATGATTATTACATGATTATTACATGATTATTACATGATGATTGCATGATTATTACATGATGATTGCATGATTATTACATGATGATTGCATGATTATTAAATGATTATTACATGATTATTACATGATTATTGATATTACATGATTATTACATGATTATTACATGATTATTGATTATTACATGATTATTACATGATTATTGATTATTACATGATTATTATATGATTATTGATTATTACATGATTATTATATGATTATTGATTATTACATGATTATTACATGATGATTGCATGATGATTGCATGATTATTAAATGATTATTACATGATTATTGATATTACATGATTATTACATGATTATTGATATTACATGATTATTACATGATTATTGATTATTACATGATTATTACATGATGATTGCATGATTATTAAATTATTATTACATGATTATTACATGATTATTGATATTACATGATTATTGATATATTACATGATTATTACATGATTATTGATTATTACATGATTATTACATGATGATTGCATGATTATTAAATTATTATTACATGATTATTACATGATTATTGATATTACATGATTATTACATGATTATTGATTATTACATGATTATTGATTATTTAAAGATTTTTACATGATTATTGATTATTACATGATTATTACATGATTATTAAATGATTATTACATGATTATTATATGATTATTGATTATTACATGATTATCTTATCTCCATGTGTTAAAAATATTTGAAATTAAAGTTAACTGATTCACGTTGTAAGAGATAAATGATTGAAACTGCTGATCAGTAATCATATAATAATCATGTAATAATCATGTAATATCATTAATCATGTAATAATCATGCAATAATCATGTAATAAACATGTAAAAATCATTAATCATGTAATAGTCATGTAATAATCAATAATCATGTTATAATCATGTAATAATCATGTAATCATGTAATAATCATGTAATAATCATGTAATAATCATGTAATAATCATGTAATAATCATGTAATAATCATGTAATAATCATGAATCATGTAATAATCATGAATCATGTAATAATCAATAATCATGTAATAATCAATCAACATGTAATAATCAATAATCATGCAATCATCATGTAATAATCAATAATCATGTAATAATCAATAATCATGCAATAATCATGTAATAATCAATAATCATGTAATAATCAATAATCATGTAATATCAATAATCATGTAATATCAATAATCATGTAATAATCATGTAATAATCATGTAATAATCATGTAATAATCATGTAATAATCAATAATCATGTAATAATCAATAATCATGTAATAATCATGTAATATCAATAATCATGCAATAATCATGTAATAATCATGTAATAATCAATAATCATGTTATAATCATGTAATATCAATAATCATGTAATAATTGTGTAATAAGCATGTAATCATCAATAATCATGTCATAATTGTGTAATAATCAATAATCATGTAATAATCAATAATCATGCAATAATCATGTAATATCAATAATCATGTAATAATCATGTAATAATCATGTAATATCAATAATCATGTAATATCAATAATCATGTAATACTCAATAATCATGTAATAATCATGTAATAATCATGCAATAATCATGTAATAATCAATAATCATGTAATAAACATGTAATAATCATGTAATAATCAATAATCATGTAATAAACATGTAATAATCAATAATCATGTAATAATCATGCAATAATCATGTAATAATCAATAATCATGTAACAATCATGCAATAATCATGTAATAATCATGTAATAATCAATAATCATGTAATAAACATGTAATAATCAATAATCATGTAATAAACATGTAATAATCATGTAATAATCAATAATCATGTAATAAACATGTAATAATCAATAATCATGTAATAAACATGTAATAATCATGTAATAATCATGTAATAAACATGTAATAATCAATAATCATGTAATAAACATGTAATAAACATGTAATAAACATGTAATAAACATGTAATAATCAATAATCATGTAATAAACATGTAATAATCAATAATCATGTAATAAACATGTGATAATCAATAATCATGTGATAATCTTTTTCTTCTCTCAGGGTCAAAGTTCAGGTGAAGCTATTCTCAGTGCAGGATCCATCGCCTACATCGTCATAGCAACCGTCTCCGTCCTCCTCCTCAGTATCAGCGGAGTCCTCATCCTGCGCCGGAGGCGTGGTTTCAGCCTCAACGGAAAGCTGGGATTGGCCAACGTGATCGCCCTGGAGGACCTGCAGGACCCAGAGAGGAACTGCGAGCTGCTGTCCTCGCTCCGACGCAGCAGGGGGCAGCACCAGCTCCCCAGCTCCAGCTCCGAGCAGGATGTGACGGACGGTGTGTTCCTCATGGTCTACCTGCCCTCTCCGTACGAGCGCACGCTCACCAGGATCGCCAGAGCCGCCAGCACGAGCAGCTCCAAGGATGTGGAGCTGCTGCCGCCAAGTCCGGGACCAGAGACGGGCGGCGGTGGTGAGGACAGCACGAGTCGAGAGGGCGGGGCGGCCGCAGAGGAAGAAATCCTGGACTGAAGAGAAGAGAACGGAGGATGAAGACATGTCCAGCATCAAACCTTCCTACACAATGCAGTGGAAATGTGTCTTTTGTGTATGTTGCATGAGGAGACGTGTATGCGGAGGACTGACCTAATGGTTTATCTAAAGGGACAATTCAGGTTTCAGGGATTAGAGACTCTAACTTCATGGTTTCTCTGTTTCTCCTGTTGGGATCTCACATCTGGGATCTCACATCTGGGATCTCACATCTGGGATCTCACATCTGGGATCTCACATGTGGGATCTCACTCCAGGGGTCGTCCACCACCTTGTAAAGACAAAAGGACAGGATGTCTCCTCCACTGAGTGAAACAGCAGGAGGGGAATAGACACCTTTGCGTGCTCAGTGGGAGGGGGCTGTGAGTTATGAGAACACAGATTGTCCTCTGTTCCTGCTCATGTGGACATGTCCAGAGGCTGAATTCAACAGAAATGATCATCACAAACCGACCCTCTCTGGTGGCGTCTGTACGCAGCCGTGCATAAGGACGCGGTTTGGTCAAGTGGGATCCAGAACGTTTCCTGTCCTCTGACCTAAGATCAGCTGTTTTCCTCCTGACTGACGAAAGCTGCTGGACACAGCAGACATTGAGACACAAAGACGTTTCCACAGGAATCAAACCTGTGATATTCAGTCCACTAACACCCCGTCATGAAACCCAGTGGCCCCTGAAGCTCCCTGAACCTCCATGATGTCCCTGAACCTCCATGATGTCCCGGACCTCCCTCCTGCCCCTGACGACTAACGATGCTGTTTAACCTCTGAACTGAGGTCGTGTTTTTTTGTGATCTTGTTGACTGTACACATCGACTGCTCCAGAAACCATAGCCCCCCCTAGTGGAATGCAACATGTGATGTGTGGAACACCAGCACAACAAGAACAGTTATTTTTACGCATCTCTCAGCAGACATACTTGCTGTGTTCGACATGTGTTATTGGAGTATTCCACTAGAGGGCGCACCACAGAACTCTGGATGTGCATTCAGTAAATAAAATGGTGACCCTGGAGGATGTCCGCCCGTGGTCGTGGTATGTGAGACCCTTAACGACGTAGCGATGGTGACGAGTATCTGTCCCTACACTGCCCCTACTGTCCATGTGGGTATTGCATCTTGTGGATGTGTAGCTTTAATTAAGATTATAAATATTATATCGAGTACATCTCCGACCTTAGTGTCGTGTTTTCAGACAGATTTTCAATCCTTCGTAGAAACGGGAACATTTTTATTTTTGCTGTGTTTTTCTTTGCAGAATATTTTTGTCTTGTTGTTTGAACTGAAAATAAAGTGAAGAATTATTTAATGTTTGAGTTCCGTCTCGTTTGTGTTAAAGAATTTAAATTAAATAAAAAAGTTTAAATCCCTTGGCTTTTCTCTCAGCTCACAAAAGTGAAGCCTTCCTCCTTCATCGCCCCCTGGTGGCTGGCTGCAGTAAAACTCATAAACCCCATCATCACCACAAGATGGCAGCATTCCTATCTGAGATATTTTAGCTTAATAACCTAAAAGTGTTTGTGACTGACAGCGCCGCCTGTTGGCCACATGGACGACGTCCTTTAACCAAACCTTCCAGGAGCCCTGGGTCGGCTCTCTGACGGCCGACAGAGCCTGATTTAAACTGATTTAAACTGATTTAAACTGATTTAATGGTGAAAAAAAACCACTTGGTCATCGACTTTGTCTCTTCTTTATTTCATTTGAACAAAAGGCATAAAAACTCCGTCACACAGGATCTTACAACTGACAGAGAATAAAGTTTTAGCTCCTTTTTACCATCAAACATCACCCCCCCCCCATCGTCCCCAGATTTACAGTTCAGCTCAGACTCTTTTACTGGGGGGGGGGGGGGGGGATTTGTGCATTTGTTGAGAGGTGTGTGGCCCCTGGAGGACTCAGGAGCCAGGACACACAGTCAGCAGGGATTTGCATAGTTAATATAAGTTTCTCCACCATATGGAGCATTAGCATGAGCATTAGCATGAGCTGTAAGTGCGTCACGACCTAAAGAGAGAACGAGGTTTTCATTTAAAAACCAGACGAAATAACAAGAAGCTAAAGGATCAATCCACGTGTTTCTACACGTTTCTACATCTTTAGATGAAGCTTGGAGGAGTTGAATGAAAAAATGAAGTTCTCGACAACAACAGTCTTTACTGTTCATCGTAAACATGTATTTCATAACAGACATTAAGCTGCTTATAAAGTGTAACTGTTAGAATCCACTATCAGCTGGTTAATAATGATGAGTCAACTGCTGATTAACTGTAAACCCACCTGAAACCACAAAAACACAGGAACGATCCTTTAGTGACGTAAATATCAAAGCTGAGGTCCTGAGGCACGTGTGCGTCGCACTACACAAAAAGCAATACACATACAGTGTCCACCCCCTGGACAAAAGTAAGTGGACACCCGACTACCCGTCTCACTTTTTTACACCAGAATAATTTTTCGTTAAAAACTCTGAGTTCGGTTTCTCTAATGTGAACATCTTGTTTCAAATCAAGAACAGGACAAAAAACTGAACATCATCATTTATTCCTCATCCCTAAGGAATTTATCAAAAACATAATCAATAATCATCAGAGGATAATCTCTAGTTGCTATATATATATAGAAAATGAGGGTGTCCACATACTTTTGGCCTCATGGTGTATTTCAGGCAAATGGTGTCAGGTCTCTGTGGCATTAAGGCGTTTTTTACAGACAGTAATGTTCTATATTCAGGTTGACTGAGGATTGGTCAGAGAGCAGCACAGTGGGGACTCGCCCGTTTAAAGCTGAAGATTCGAGGCTCCTCTGGTTTATTCTTAAAATTGAGGAGAGAAAAGATTGTGAGCAGAAAGATTCAGCGTCTTCATTCACGCTGCCGCCGAGAAGAACCATAAACACTGGATTCTGTCCAAGTCATGGACGACAGACACGTAACAGACACGTAACAGACAGATAACAGACAGGTAACAGACACGTAACAGACAGACAGGTAGCTGACAGACAGACATGCAGGTGGATGGAGCTGAGTCTATGTGAAGGTGAGACCGGCCTCCCTGTAAACGTGGAAGACTTTCTCGATGGCGTTGACGTACGCTGCCGTCCTCAGATCCAGACCCAGGTTGTACTTGTTGGCTGTTCTCATGATTTGCTGCATGAGAGGAGAGAGAGGGGAGGAGAGGGGAGAGAGAGAGAGGAGGAGAGAGAGGACAGAGAGAGAGAGGAGAGGGAGAGGAGAGAGAGAGGAGAGAGAGAGAGAGGAGGGAGAGAGAGGGAGAGGAGAGAGAGAGAGAGAGGAGAGGAGAGAGGGAGAGGAGAGAGAGAGAGAGAGAGGAGGAGAGAGAGGACAGAGAGAGAGAGGAGAGGGAGAGGAGAGAGAGAGAGAGGAGGGAGAGAGAGGAGAGAGAGAGAGAGGAGGAGAGAGAGGACAGAGAGAGAGAGGAGAGGGAGAGGAGAGAGAGAGGAGAGAGAGAGAGAGGAGGGAGGGAGAGAGAGAGAGAGGAGAGAGAGGACAGAGAGAGAGAGGAGGGAGAGAGAGAGAGAGGAGAGAGAGAGAGAGAGAGGAGAGGAGAGAGGGGAAAGAGAAGGGAAGAAAAGGGGGATGAAACATCTGTGTCTGTGTTTCTGTGTGTGTGTGTGTGTGTGTGTGTGTGTGTGTGTGTGTGTGTGTCTGTGTGTGTATGTGTGTGTCTGTGTGTGTGTGTGTGTGTGTGTGTGTGTGTGTGTGTGTTACCCTGGCAGAGCGCTCCATAGTGTAGGCCAGACCTGAGTGAACGATGTCCTTCTCAGATGCTCCCTGCAACCAGAGCACACTGTTACAACACCACAGAAGAAGAAGAAGGAGGAGGAGGAGGAGGAGGAGGAGAATGAAGACATGAATGGAGGGGGGGGGGTGTGTGTGCTCACAGAGATTCTGGTCTGGAACTCGGAGGTGGGGACGATGGGGATGGAGCCTCCATGTTTCCCGAACTTTCTCTCTAAACTCTCCTGAACCGACACTGAAGAGACAAAGTGAATAAGGACCATCAGAGGGACAGGGTTCACTGCAGCCAGCCACCAGGGGGCGTTATATAACCACACTGTGTGATGAAATGTGCTGTCACTCACTGAGCAGGTGGTAGTTGGAGTCTCGCTCATATTTGAAGGTGAGTCGACCATAACTAACGTGGTTCAGATTCTTCAACCACTCGAAGTACGACACTGTGACACCACCGGCGTTCAAATACATGTCCTGTCAGAGGAGACGAGGAGAGGAGACAAGGAGACGAGCAGAGGCAATGAGACTTCGTAACATCTTAATTAAGTTCCATTGACATTTAGTCTTTTTTATCAGGGACTCTAACAGAGTCAGACTCCACTGACCGGGATCACCATGATGTTTCTCTCCAGGAAGATGCGGTCGGCCTCGGGCGTGGTCGGACCGTTGGCTCCTTCTGCAATGACCTGAGCAGAACACAGACTCCAGCTAAGTTTACTGAGGGATGATGGGAAACCAGGACAGACTGGCTAACAGCGGAGACAGACCCCTGAGTGAACAGCTCACAGAAATCCGGTTTATTTGAACCTTGTGCAGGAACAGGGCTGGATGATGAACCACTCCGGTCAGTCTGTCTGAAACCGTTTCTTACTGAGCGGAATGACCAACAACATTTTATACCAAACTATCAGTAAACTTGAGATCCTCACGCCCGGCTCCTCTCCACTCACTCGCAGAGTATTCGATGATGTTAAAGTATTTTCCCAGCGTTCCAGAGATCCCAGTGTCTGTGCCCCATCAAGTTCCTCCACACACTGTTCTCTGTGATGAAGAAGAACAGAACCCACAGGAGTCGTCTCACTGATGCACACCTTCACTCCATCCTGAGGGTTTCCACAGAACCGAACCCCAAACTTTAATGAACTGGCTACAAAAATAAGTAAAAGAAGAACGTAGCCGACCTCAAAATGTTTTCTTTTTGTCTGTCCTGTTTAATACATGTGGACCCTGTTTGCCTCTCTGTGACTGAGTGGTTGCAGTGGCTGTCCCTCACCAGTAAGGGGTGCTGCAGGCCCTGAGGTCTCTGGGTCATGAATCGATCAATAAGCTGATGGATTCATTGATAACTTGTGCGTCTGCAGTGATTCAAATATTTCTGTATTCAATCATTTTTCCCTTTAATAAAATAACAACGTATACTTAGAATCACACGTTTGAAAAGACTCTTTTGAGCTTTGTTTGGACTTTAGTTCCTGTTTTATTTTGAAGTTTCTTTCCTCATCAGCTTTACTTCCTGTCTTTGTCGGGTTTCTGTGATGTCCGATGTGTTTCACCTGTGTTCAGGTAACTCTGCCTCCTCCTGTTCCTCAGGCTTGTCTCTTCTGTTTGTTTCACCTCCATGTTTCCTGTGTTTACGTTCTAGTCTGGATTTTCTTTGTGCTGCGACCTTCAAACACAAACTGTGAGTCTGTCTTCAGGATTCAGGATTCTGTCCTGCCTTGTTTGATCTGATATAATATGATGTAGTGATACAACGAGAGTCAGCTGGAGGATAAAACATCATTACACAGAAACAAATCTTCATTTTCAACGTTGTCTCGTCAAAGTTTGAACCTGTCACTTTAAATTCTGCAAATAACGGATTGCGTGCGAGCGTCACCTTGGCTTTGATCTTGTGTGCGTTGCTCTTGGTCAGCTGTTTCTCTCCGGCGGCGGGGATCAGGATGTCGCAGTCGGCCTCCAGGAGACTTCCTTCGTACGGCGTCGAGTTCGGGAAACCCACGATCGTCCCGTTGTCCTGGAGACGGAGAGGACAACACTTTATCACGTCGTCTCATCGTGGCTGAAAACGTTTGAATGAGACGAGTTTTAACCGCTCGAATCACTGACTCAGTCTGTTCTCCTCCATGACAAGCTCAGAGTTCACACAGGAAAGACAGTACTGACGTAGTTTTAGTACTGACATGTAGTTTTATTACAGACCAGTTTGTAGTTTTATTACTGACATGTAGTTTTATCACAGACAAGTTTGTAGTTTTAGTACTGACATGTAGTTTTATTACTGACATGTAGTTTTATTACTGACATGTAGTTTTATCACAGACCAGTTTGTAGTTTTATTACTGACATGTAGTTTTATCACAGACCAGTTTGTAGTTTTATTACTGACATGTAGTTTTATTACTGACCAGTCTGTAGTTTTATCACAGACATGTCTGTAGTTTTATTACTGACCAGTTTGTAGTTTTATTACTGACATGTAGTTTTATCACAGACCAGTCTGTAGTTTTATCACAGACATGTCTGTAGTTTTATTACTGACCAGTCTGTAGTTTTATCACAGACATGTCTGTAGTTTTATTACTGACCAGTTTGTAGTTTTATTACTGACATGTAGTTTTATCACAGACCAGTCTGTAGTTTTATCACAGACATGTCTGTAGTTTTAGTACTGACCAGTCTGTAGTTTTATCACAGACATGTCTGTAGTTTTATTACTGACCAGTTTGTAGTTTTATTACTGACATGTAGTTTTATCACAGACCAGTCTGTAGTTTTATCACTGACCAGTCTGTAGTTTTATCACAGACATGTCTGTAGTTTTATTACTGACCAGTTTGTAGTCCTCCAGCTCTTTGGGGTCGATGCCATTAGGGTTCCAGATGCTTCCGTCCATTTCTGCGACTCCGACACATTTGGCTCCGAAGCGATGGAGGTAACGCATGGAATGAAGACCCACGTTACCGAAGCCCTGCAGGCGGAGCAGAGGGCACAGTGAACCCCTCAGTACTGACAGCACACAGGGAGGTGTGTCCACAGGAGCTGTGTTGGTGGCTCACATCATGTTCCCGATGATTTTATCTAGCGCCACCATCAGGGCAATATGTTAAACTGTCCATTAAACAGTTCGTGGCTTTAGAATTGATATTTGAATTGTTATATAAATCTGGAACGACTCATCATAATCTATTAATCCTCTTCTTGTGGCAGCTCTACTTTGGTTTATGATAAACTTAATTAAAATGGTAAACTTCATATGTGCTACATATTAGCATGTTAGCATTGATGTTTTATTTCTGATCGGAGGATCCACAGATAAATATCTTCCTGACGCTACAGCAGCTGAGATCTGAGCTCCGGACCCGTGAGTCTGAACATCAATGAACTAAATGTCAAAGTTTGGGTCGTGGGTCATGTGGGATACATGTTAAAACCTGGAGGAGAACTCGTGGCTTCAGATGAGTCACTGAGGATTCTGATGAAGAGGAGGAGAAGATGGAAAGATTGATAGAGGAAGAATGGAGGGAGCAGGAGGAGACATTTGTTCTGGTCCCTGAAGATGAAGACCAATGTCAGACTGTTTCATAATCTTTATATTTAAACGTTCAAACATATTTGAGTCAAAATGGCTTCGTTCTGGAGAAAGAGTCGTCGTATAGTTCATATTATTGCAAAAGCTGCTGAACAGAAACAGTGAAATATCCCTGAAGGACCTGTTGAAAACCTGAGGAGGGTTCGTACCTGGATGACGAAGGTCTTGTCCTGGAAGCCGGGACACATCCCCAGCTGGCTCATGTACGCCGCCTCGTTGATGAAGTTCTCGATGCCGTGGAAAACGCCTCTACCGGTGGCAGAAATGCGACCGTGGATTCCTCCCTGACTGATGGGTTTCCCAGTGACACAGGCGTGAGCATTGATGTCCTGAAGATGGAAGAGATGGAGAGGTGAGGGACATGATGAAGGTTTGTTAGACACAGTTTTCAATCAATCTCAGCTTCTATATATGTCTGGACATTCCGAGTGGAGACTCACCAAGTGTCCCATGGTGGTGGCGAAGGTGTCTGCGATCCAGGACATCTCCCTCTCACCGGTGCTCATGTCTGGGGCAGGAACATCGATACCAGGTCCTGCAGAGCGGAAGACCCATGAACACAACGAACGGCTGAACTACTGAATTTAAGCCCTCAAATCTGAATTAATTAGGAAATTAATTCTGGAGAAAGTGAAACAGACCAAGAATAATGTTTGTATCTGTCTTTCACTCACCGATGAAGCCTTTCTTAGCGAGTTCAATCGTGAACCTCCTGGTGATTTTCTCCAGCTCAGTGTCCTGGGACAAAAAAACCATCACTGATTGTTACGTACGTCATTGATTGTCGTTCTGAACAACTAATGACATCACGGTGACTTGAATGAAAACTGATTGGACATGTGTCGTCTGTTTAAACTGAATCTAATTCCTGGAACATCTTCACGTGAGAAAGTCAGAGGTTAAAGGTCAGAGGTCAGCAGGACGGATGTGTTTTGCTGCAGAGAAAATGAGACGGAGCAAAGGTCGAGCAAACATTTACCCAGAATTCAACCAGAGACTGAGAGAGAGCTGAAATCACTGTGAACAGAGAGAGAGAGAAATGTATCGAGTCATCATGTTGGAGAAAGAGAATACCGGTGTGTGTCGGTCAGCTGATGGCTCAGCAGATTGTGTGTGTGTGTGTGTGTGTGTGTGTGTGTGTGTGTGTGTGTGTGTGTGTGTGTGTGTGTGTGTGTGTGAGTGTGTGAGAGAGTTTGTTTACTGGTATGAAAACTTGTATTTTACAGAATAAACCATGTTCATGTCAAAACTTTGTTTCTTGTCTTAATTCAAGTTCTATATATTTGGTTGTTTGTGTGTTTAACTATAATTAAGTTTATTGTTAAACTGTAAAACATCAAACCTCAAAATACGTCTTTGTTATTTAAGTTTGATATCATCAGACAAATATCAGCCGATATATCATCATCATGTCTTTGTTGGCCTTTACATGGGTCAGACTGTAATTGTCCATATTTCTATATGTGCAACAAGTATTTCTATAGTACGTGGTGCTTTCCCTAACTTTGACCAGCAGAGGTCCCCATCAAGCTTATATTTGAAAAGTTTCTGAATATTCATTCGTAATATTGTTTGTGATAGAGACGTTGTGCTTCCATTGATTCAAGTGAAGAAGAAACTTCTGCACACACTGTGATTCAAACATGTCTTCCTAACCCTAACCCTATCAGAGTGAGCTCAGCTCCTCTGCATCGGGATCTGAAGAGAGTGAATAAAGAGACAGAGTCTGAACTCACAGAATAATGCTTTGGGTTGATCTTCACTCCGGCTTTGGCTCCACCAAACGGAACATCTGCAACAAATTCACTGCATTTAAAACAGAGCAAACACAGTGAGTGTGTGTGTGTGTGTGTGTGTGTGTGTGTGTGTGTGTGTGTGTGTGTGTGTGTGTGTGTGTGTGTGTGTGTGTGTGTGTACTCACCAACGACAGCACATTTGTAGGTCATCAGCGAGGCCAGAGCTTTCACCTCGTCTACAGACACGTCTGTACTGTACCGAATACCTGAAACACCAACAACAGCGTTTCATTTGATCTGGAAGTTTGACTGAAGAACTT
>NC_091106.1:24407500-24432500 GCF_024713975.1 Paralichthys olivaceus
TACAGTCTCTGGTTCTGACCTCTTTATCTACAGTCTCTGGTTCTGACCTCTTTATCTACAGTCTCTGGTTCTGACCTCTTTATCTACAGTCTCTGGTTCTGACCTCTTTATTTACAGTCTCTGGTTCTGACCTCTTTATCTACAGTCTCTGGTTCTGACCTCTTTATCTACAGTCTCTGGTTCTGACCTCTTTATCTACAGTCTCTGGTTCTGACCTCTTTATCTACAGTCTCTGGTTCTGACCTCTTTATTTACAGTCTCTGGTTCTGACCTCTTTATCTACAGTCTCTGGTTCTGACCTCTTTATCTACAGTCTCTGGTTCTGACCTCTTTATATACAGTACAGTACTTTATATACAGCTGCAGGATCCAGGATCCAGCTGCAGGATCCAGCTGCAGGATCCAGGATCCAGCTGCAGGAGCTGGTGGCTCTTTCTTTTTCCTCCATTCTGCTCCTGTGGTGTCCTCCAGGAGTCCAGGAGCCCTGAGACATTCAACTGGAAGCCAGGTCATTTATTAATGGGTGAACTATCCCTTTAAAGCTCATCAAGTGAAACACAGCTTGTTTTCTCTTCAACCCTTTTGGAAAATACTAAACAATCAAACTGCTTTATAAATGTAGGTAATTATAAATAACTCCAAAGTCCTTATAAGGATTGTATTAACACCTTTATTTCAAATGAACTAATTCGATTATTCACTGGTCCTTTTAACAGTTTTTTAGTCTTCATCCAAATATCTGTCACTAACATCACACAGACATATAAGAAGAATAGAGATAGATAATATAACGAATAACTAAAATAACTCAACATGATGTTCTTTTTGTGAGTCGTAACCTTGTTAAATCACTGTCTCATATTTAACCACCAGACACTGGAAATCTGACATGTTTGCTTTTTGTTTTGTGGCGGTGATGAGCACTGCACCCTCCAGGGGGCGCTAGTTGCAGCAGGTTAAATGTCTTGTTGCTCTGCAGTTGGTTCCTCACACAGCATTAGTAATGTAGAGTCTGCAGGTTGAGCTGACTGACGTGGAGCTGGTGGTGGAAGTTAAACTGGACCTGAATGAAACTGTCTTGCAGGTTTGTGGAGGCGGGAACACGACGTCCTGCTGAACGGAGCCGTTCTCGTCTCGGCGAGTTGACTGATAGCAGCAGGTGGCAGGAAGCAGAGAAGAGGCGGCGACAACACGAGACGTTAGGGTAAATGTAAAGATGGTCTGTAAATAAAGGTGGTCATCTCAATTGCCCCCTGGTGTCTGGCTGCAGTATAGGTCATAAATCCTCCTCCTCCATGTTAGCAGATGGAAACCAGACAAAAAAATCAAGCAGTTAAAAGTAGACAAAGTTCATGTTTCCTAAAAAATTGTTAAAACAAATAATTGATTATGAAAAAAACTCCCATATAATAACTAATCAAATAACTGATGTTTGGCTGCAGCTCTATTTGAATTCCAGAAAGATGTGTGAGGACATCACCACGGCAACCAGGGAGTGAATTTTTCAAAAATGCGGCTCAGAACATTTTCACGTTTTACGGCACAAATCAAAAACAAATCAATGAAATGAAAACTCTTAATATAACGAAGATAATAAACGAGCATGTGAATAAACGTTTATCGTCTCAGCATGTGTGAGAGGTCCAAGATCCACATCTTCCTCGGGGCTCCTCCTCCCCCCTCCTCTGTGTCTGAAGCTGGTGACGAGACTCAGGATCAGCCCCCTGCTGGGTGGAGCCACCTGGAGCTCACCTGGACAGACGGACGTCTGAGGCCTGTAACAGGTGAGACGATCATGGACCCATCAAGAAGAGAAACACCTACCTGTAAATATGTAGTTGAGAACACGTCAGCATCAACAACACTGTCTTCTCACCCAACCAAACTAATAAATACAAATTTACAAAACTTTCAGAGGCAGCAGGAAGCAGAAGGGACGATGTAGATGCTGATCGATCTACGCAGAGTTCACAAGTCCCCGATGATCGATCAAATACTGACCAGGATGACGCTTCAACTGAAGCGGGTCGGACCACAGAGACGTTGGGAGGACGGGAAGAAGGAGCACGAATAAGCTGCGACTTCAAAACAGACCAGAAGAATCTGTGCTCCGATGATCACCAACCTGCAGCAAGATTTCTGAGCCGAGATGACGAATCTGATTTTGAAGAGGAAGATCGATGCTCGGCCTCAGTTCTTGAGTATCTGGACAACTGTTTCCCTGCAGCTCAACCAGATCCACGAGAACCTGAACCTCCACATCAATGTACGTACCAGCCGCTGTGCACCAACACTCAGTACCTCACCACCTGGACACTGAGTCAGGCTGTAATCCTGAGAGGCAGGCGCAGCACCCAATCAGCAAGCAGCCCTGACAAAAACCTGTCTCCACAAACCACGCCCAAACACACCCAAGTGTCCCCGTCCGTTTCCTCCAGCACGCCGGAGCTCTTCAGCCCGGTGCCCTCGTCACCTGGAGCCTCTGCTGAGCTCTTCAGTCAACTCTGCTCAACCCCGAGAGTGGAGGAGGGGGGCGTCGTCCTCCAGGTCAACGCAGACTGCGTGCTGTGCTCTCAGGAGGCTGTGCCCTCAACCACTCATGACTCCCCTGCCCAGTCCCCCAAATTCAAGAAAGCTCGACTCTCCAGAGAGTCAGCTGGTACCGAGGGGACATCGGGCCGCACCACAGCCGGGCTCCAAGGTCCCACCACAACCCTGGTCTGGTGTCGCAAACCGGGGGTGCGGTACTCGGTCCTGGTGGCAGTGGTTCATCCCTGTCACCTGAAGGAGGTCAAGGTGAGAGGTAGCGATAAGTTCTCTCATAAACAGTCGACGATTTACAGTTTCATTTCTCACATTTTAGATTATTTCTGTGACTTTGTTTTAAAGGTTAAGTCGGGACCATCAGCGGGTTCTTTTGTCCCTCTGGCGTCCATCGTGGTGACGGACCAGTCAGGTATTGAGATGAAGGTGGTTCTGTGGCGCCGGGCGGCGTTCTGGGCTTTGACTGTGAGTCCTGGAGACATTCTGCTCATCACAGGTAGAAAAATACAGCAGACTGATTGACTTTGAACCCTGATGATGGACAGACGTCCTCATTAATTGTGACTTTGTCTCAGGACTCCAAGTGAATGAAGACAAGTGGCGAGGAGAGACGGTGCTGCAGTCCACCTTCTGCAGTAAGCTGCTCAACCTCGGACAAATCACCACCTCCACCTCACCACCAGGTATGACTCAACCCACCTTGCAACCAATCATCAGCCTCCTCAGCTGAAGCATCATTAGCTGCCCCCCCCCCCCCCCCAGCTCTGCAGCATGTCGACGCTCGCTCTCTCAGCTCTCTGTGTGGATACCTTCGAGAGCGACGCCCTCTGCTGCTGTCTCTGCCTCACCACGCCCCTCAGGACCTGAACCGCCTCCCATACGCCACCCTGAGGTCACTGAGAGTCAACACGCTGGTCCACGCCCTGCTGCGCGTCACATGCACACACATCAGCTCAGGTGTGCTCCAGATATTACTGATGTTGTGGGGACCAAAACCTTGTCACACTGTCTCATGGGGAGTCTCTTCAACATAACTCATTACAGTGTGTGTGTGTGTGTGTGTGTGTGTGTGTGTGTGTGTGTGTGTGTGTGTGTGTGTGTCAGAGTGGCGGACTGAGGCAGACTCTTGCTGGAGGTCAGCAGTTCAGTTGAAAGCTGTTCTGACTGTGGAGCAGCCGGACGGCCACCAGGGGACGCTGCTGCTGTGGGGAGCTGCTGTGGACTGGCTGCCTCGCTTCAACAGAGACAGAGGTACACACACACAGACACACACACACTGGACAAAGGGACAGTTCACACGAATTAAACAAACGTGTGTATCTTAGCGGTTGTGTGGGATTTCCACACCCTCCTGGTGAGGGAGGGTTTGACCTCCAACGTCCCTGAGCTGCACTCCACCCCCTGGAGCTCCATCCAGCCCCTGGACCCCACCGACCGGCGGGCGCAGCACTTCCTCACACCTCGATGCAACCACAGAGGAAACAGCTGCAGTCTGGAGCTGGACCTCGAGACGCTGCTGTCTCAGAAATACAGCGGTGAGGTTAACAGTGATGTCACTGTAAAACAAAAAACATATTCGTAACTTTTATAAAGTTCACAGTTCCAGTGTCAAGAAAAACTCGTGCATTTGCATTGAATTGAATTGAAATTGATGGATTGTAAATCTTTCTCTAATCTTTATTCTCTGTAAAACATTAATTAGTTTGAAAAGTAAAAAGAAAGATTTTGTTATTTTATCTCGTGTCTCATATTCAACACCTCCAGGTGATGTGGAGCTCAGAGTCCACGTCACCGCCTTCCACTTCCAGGACGCTCCATCCTCCCAGAATGCACATCAGCCGGTCCTGGACGGCTCCACACCATTGGACGTTATCCTGGAGGCCTTGAGTGGCGACGTCACCTACACTGGCTGTGGTCGCTGCTCTGCAGAGCTCGGTACAGACACCAACGGCATCTACAGCCCCTGTTACCCCTGCCTGCCCCACACGGCCGTACGCCGCTTTTACAGGTACAGATGATTGATGATCACAATAGTTTGGAAAACCCTTTTTTCATAAACATTCACTTTTAAAAAGAAAAATAATGAACTAACTGACGAACGGTCATTTTCATTATTAATGTTTCTGATGTCGCTGGCACAACGTGATTCATTTGTTTAATTCTAAAGCAACATTCACTACATAACTAACAACACAAAAACATTACAAGAGTAAAAGATGCAGTGATTTTTGTGTTTAGATCTATAACAGGAATATCTTAAATTAAGTTGTTACTGTTTAACCCCAGCATCAACAGACCTGTCAATTAATATGAGAGTGAAAGGATCATCCAATCATAGGGTTTGATCTTTGCTGGTAGGCGGGGCTACAGTTATCTCTGTGTGTGTTTCAGGCCAGGTGTGCTGACTGTGAGTGGGCGGGGCTACAGTCAGGTGTGTGTTCAGGTTCCTCCTGTTCCTCTGGAGACGATCCTCAGGGCTCCGCCGGATAAACTGCTCAGGAGCTCGGGTGAGACACTGGGTGTGTTCAGATAGAAACAGAGTTCCACTTTAGCAGAGGAAACATCGGACCATCCTTCATCAAAGGAAAGGTGAAAACGCCGTCCCACAATTCTTTGTGGCGGCAACATTAAAAGGGACACACCCATGTAAATATAAAAAACAGAACAGCTGTTTTATTCTCCTGATCCAAATGTGAATCATCACATGATCGTCTCATTTCTCCTCTCGTCACATCTGTCAACAACAAACATGAAGAAGGGACTCCATCATTTCTTTCTCCTCGTATATTCCTCACACTGTTATTTTACTTCCACACAGGAAACGGTAAGTATGGTACATTTTGTGAGTAAAGTCAGATTTCCTCCGCACAGTGGTTCTTCTGTCCTAACTCCTTTCCTAACTCCTTAAGTCATCTCCTTCACATGTTTCCTTGACCTCACGTCACACTCCTGTGTTCCACGGTCACTCATAGAACCTGCTGAGCAGAGAAGTGTCTCCGAACGAACACGTCCGACCTTGAGGTGGACGATCACCAGCAGAGACCACGTCAGCCTCCGCTCCTCTCAGCCAATCACAGACAGACTTTTCTTTACCTGTCTCCTCTCAGCCAATCACAGATATTTGTGTCTCAGCTCCAGGCTCACAGGTGAAGCTCATCCAGGTGGCAGCAGACAGGATCCTCACCCTCGTCTCCCTCCCAAAGAAAAACTTCATCATCACCATCCGGAGCCACTTCCTGTGTGACGAGAACAGCGTCCCCCTCAGTCAGGACTTTACTCTGCTGGACCTTCAGTTCCCCAGCTGACGGACTGATCACCGCAGCTGATGGATGGAGGAACCTGAAGGTGGTGCAGCTTTATGTTTGGACAGATGTCCTCTTTTTGATTTTTCCAAAACCAAAGATTGGAATGAATGTGTTTATATGCTAATGATAGCATGTCCAGCTAACTAGCATCACTGTTCAGTGAGACAAGTTAATATTTCAATTTAAACGTCTTTCAAATATGACAGAGAAACAAATATTGTTTGATTTCCTTTAATAAAGATACAAACTGTGATTGATGATAAAAAACGGTTTCACTTGGATACGTCAGATCTTCAGAATATATTGAGTCAAACAGCTTTAAATTATTTTATCACCACAGTTAAAAACAAATGAACAAATTCAATCACTTCATTGACCTCTGACCTTCTATTTGTTATGTTCCCTGGAAACAGGTGCTACTGAACTTTTTAAAGCAAAACTTAATTTAAAACTTCAGAATCTGAGGAAACTGAATGAAACTGCAGATGTTTATCAGGCATTAAAAATCCTGCTGCATCAGTGAGAACTCTCTCTCGCCCAAAGTACGACCTTTGTGTTCTCACCGAGAAATAAACAGAATAAGATTTTACAACAATTTCCATCCAAACAGAACGAAATGAACTTCCAGGAGGCGCTAACAGACAGTTGCTATGTTTTCCTTATTGGATGGAGTTTTTGACTTTGATGGAGGTTCATTGTGAGAAAAACGTAGATTTGCTTCAGTCCATGTGAAACTTCTGCCGACAGCTGAGATCAGGTTTCAGACGAGTTCACAGACAATCGGAAACGAGGCTGCTGTTGATCGTCGTCCCTCTGATTCAGGTTTTTCTCTGATGTCTGGACGGGGTCTTATTATTCTTGAGATTTTTCTGCAGCCACTTCCATCAGGTCATTAAACAAATCTGAGACGTAACAAAAGAACAAGGCGAACAAAAATGTATTCAAACTTTCGAACGAACATTTAACTGTCATAAACATGCAATTCTGTGACGTCTGAAAACCCCTGAAAGAGCCACATTGATCCGTTTACAGCAACAGTGTGTTTTCACCTGCTGTATTTAACGGTCGTGTGAAGAGCGACCGAGTCAGAACGAGTCAAACATTGGACTTTGTCGTTTTCAGACATGAGCTCCAGGTAGAATCCAGAGACTCGTCTCCAGAGTTCATGTTTCACAGATGAACAACTCAGCAGCAGGTTTTCTGCTCAGACTCGTTCAGCATCAGATCCTCCTCGTTCTTCAGGTGAGAGGTGGAGCAGAGACAGGAAGTGATCACGTGGTCATGTTTACATCACCTGACACCGTCATCAGCTCTCATCACCACAAACTGTCTTCACGAGACATTTGTTTGTGTTTCTTCATGTGTCACGTGTTAGCTCATCACCCCCCCACTCCCTCAGTGGATCAGTGGAGGACGCTCTGCTGTGTCCTCACTTCTCCTGGATTAAGACTTTACACAGGAGTGAAGGAGACAGAGGAAACATTTGAGTTCATCCTCCAGAGAAGATCCAGATCCTGAGGAGTTCAGTCTGAAACCAGGTTTTGACTGAGGCTCCGCCCACACTGACACGTCACTGTTCTCCAGCCTCTGGATCAGAGACGTGTGTGAACTGATCTGGTTTCAGTTTGAAACTCTGGTTTTATATTTTAGTCTGAACACAAACTGAGACTTTAGCACACGGTGACGCCCACGCTCTCTTCTGATTGGTTCTCATCAGTCACATGACTCGACTACCAGCGGTGAACACAAAGCGTCGCTAACACTTCCTGTCAGGAACAGCTCCACCTCGTCCCTGCTCTGACTCTTCACCATCACTGCTCCTCCTTCAGAGGAGGTTCTGTTGCTAAGCAACCAACTGCAGAGGAGACACTACTTCCTGTTTACATCACATGACCAGTGGAGGTGACCGGTCATGTGACGTGTGTTTCGGGTGTGATAGCGTGAACGAAGTATGAATATCGTGTGTGAAACTGAAAGAAGCGTTTGTTACTTTAACTTCACTAACTACAGTCTCCTTCAGCGCCACCTGCTGGACGTTTAGCAGCAACAAAAACTATTTGAAGGATCCTGAGGAACTGGACGAATCAGACTTTTGTCGATATGGAAGGTGTGAGTGGAAATGTATTATAGAATGACTTCTTCATACATACCTCCATCATCTACTCCTACACTGACTCCGCTGCTTCCCGCACCTTCTCCCTCGCTCCCTGCTGCAGCGCCCCCTGCCTGCTGTTCAGAGAAAAGACCTGCGAATCCTGCTTTCTTCTCCTTTCCACCATCGCTGTCGTCGTCGTCGTCCCTGTGGAATATATTTGAGAAGAATCCTCCTTTGTCCTCTTTTTCTTTCTTGTCCCCTCCAAAAGAGAACAGTCCTCCCTTGTCCTCCTCCTCTTTCTTGCCTCCCCCAAAAATCGAGAGGATTCCTCCCCCTTTTTCTTTCTTCTTCTCATCTTCGTCCTCGTCTCCAAAACCCAGAGCGTCTTTCACTGCGTCCTTCACCGCATCCTGCATCATCTCTCCTGTTCAACAAACAGCATCACAATTTCACTTCACACTGTTTCTGATCAGCCCACGTGTGATTGATTTGATCTGCTGGAGGCACCTCAGGGGTGGGGCTGCTCTCACAAGGCAGAATAAATGTAAATGTAGTAAAATGTTTCTCCTGGTTTATCTGCATGAGGTTAAAACTACTTTATTAGTACTTTAACTGCTGTAGATACTTCTGTACTGTACTGAATACAGTAGTTTTACTGGTACCAGAGTATCTGTTACTGTGTCGTTTGTGACTTTGGTGAAGCTGGAAATGAAACAGAACTGAGACGAAGCTGTGATTAAAATAAGAAAAGATGGAAGCATTAAACCACAGAGAGGCACAGCTCTGGTGTTTCTCCAGTTTCAAAGATCCTCGTGTCATTTTCACACAAACTGTTCATCATCAACACACATGAAACACACACATCGCTCCTCTGGACCACAGTGTGATGTGGAGACAACAGGTTCATCAACAAGCTTCCACACAAACTGAATCTGTTCTCAGACGACTCGTCCAGATTCAGAGGATCAGGCAGAACCAACACAAATCTCTGTTTTTTTTTACTCACCCACTTTCTTTCCAACAAAGTCTGTAAATTTACTCATGTCTGCTGATCAGCTGGTCCGTGTGTCCGTGTGTTGGAGTTCGTTGTGTTTTCTTGGCAGGTGTTGTCAGTCGAGGATTCAGGTGTGTCCTCAGACTGGTCCGACCTGTTCTACCTGTGTGTTTGTGTGTGTGTGTGTGTGTGTTATGGGACAATGTGAATCATGGAATCTGTGTGTGATGAGTTTCTCTCTCCCCTTTGGTGACTCATGTCGAGAAGATGAAATCTGTGTCAACCATCGCAGGTGTCGAGTGACAGCCTGCAAACAGAACTCAGGTAAACGCTCCTTATTTGTATTTTCTAGTCTTGATGACACTCAAAGACAGAAAAGTCTCTGTCATTCACCCATTCACACACATTCATTCCTGCACCTTTGTGCAGCCCTGTCTCTATGAGAGCAGCCGTCAGGGGCGTTTGGGTGTAAGTATCTTTGGCATACAGGAGAGTGAGGACTGGGATCAAACCACTGACCTTCTGAAGAACGTCCCTGAGCAACAACTGTTACTCTTCTCCACTTCTGCTTTTTCAGCTAAAAGTAGTTGAAACAGAAAATGAAGAGTTTAAATCTTCACTGTCAACATTGTTGAAAATAATATTTTGGATATTTAAATATCAGGTTTCTTTTAAAAATGTTTGCGATTTCTGGATTCATGTATTAACTGTTTATAAATATATACAGCTCCAAAAGAGTTCCTGAAACCTGTCTTCTGTGTAGTGACCAGCAGGGGGCGTCTCCTCTGGTAGTTTCTATAGAAAACGTCTCCTCTCACTTTCTAACGTCAGTAAACTTTGTCCTCAGGAGTTTTGTCTCAGTCTCAAGTCGTCTTCAAACAGCTGATGTTCGTTTATCAATTAAAATCATTGAGAGTCAAACGGACCAGAAAGAACTGGATGGAAGGGGGTGGAGACCACAGTGTGATTGACAGCTGGTTCCGTCCTGCTCTTCCAAACATGGTTACTTCTGGTTTAAAAAACCAAGATGGTTCTCGACAAACTGTCAAACTGAGGCTTGGTACTTGGTATTATTGTCATTGTAATAATAAATAATTGCAATTTTCTAGATTATATAAAGACCGACTTTCGCCTCCTCCTAGTGGCTGTCAGAGTAACAACATAAACACTGTCGACTGCGCTGACTTCTTCTTCTTCATTGGTCGGTTTATTGGAGGTTCTGCGACACCAGGTCGATGTGTGGCGTGAACGAAGCAAGTTCCTGTTCCAGCTCCATCTTCTAAAGTCGCTGTAACTTCTTTATATGTTAAGTATGATGACAAGTGATTGGCTAATCTAAATAAGTTGTAGATCCGTCATCTTATTGTTTGATGTCCCTATATGACATCACCCTTCATTCTGACGTCATGGTGACATCATTCCTCCCACATGATTAGAAAGGAGTTTTATCTATATTATGGATACACACATTTTTTATCTATGAATGTCATCGTTTTTCACAAGGATCAGATCATTTATGTGACATCATATGATGGTGAATAATTCGAAGTGGAGATAAAGTTTATCAGGAAACAGTTTGTACTTTATCACCTTTATTTTTACCAGTAGATTTTAACAGTGAGCAGCGTCCAGCCCAAAAATACACAAAAATTTAAATGTATATTTCAAACCAGAGACACAGTTTTAATAGTAACTTCATCAATATTTCACAGATTATTTCTTTAAATGAAGGTTTGATTAGTGAGAACAGGTGACACAGTTTACACTCGTGTTTTAATGCAGTTAAATTATGACAGTTATTCTTTCATTCAATTAAAATACTGTCTCTTCATTTGAGCACATTAAACCCAGTTTACCATCTTCATTATTTTATATCAAGTTCAACAGATTTCACCTGTGAAAAATAATAACAATAATCCTCCAGTTTAATTTAGGTTTTCAGAACTTTCGGAGAGTTTAAAACCAATAAAGAACAAATAAGTATGAAGTCGTGAGTGTTTCTTTACAGTTACATTATTAAAATGATTAAAATCTTAAATAATCTTTAGGTGAAATCTCCGCAGGTGGAGAAGTTTCCTTCAGGACACCGTCTACTTGAATCCACTCAACAAGTCCATCGCTCCCTTTGCTGAGAAAAGTCACAAAGATGCAAGAATGTTAAAAATGAAACAGCTGCAGACTCGTAACATTTCAACAAAATGAACTGAGCTGCAGAAAATCCAGTCTGAAAAGAACCAAAGAATATTTAGTTCGCGTGAGAGAAGAATTCTGCTCAGTTTTTTCTGAATTAAAGAGAAGAGGAGCTTTTAGCTACTTTGAGAGTGTTGAGGCAAACATGTCCCAGCTGTGTAGCTTTCCTTTCAGAAGACGCTTGTTTTAAAAGAATATAGACGACTTTGTCTTTGGTTTGTTGGCTTTGCACAGACACACAAGACTTTGCGATCTGTCGGATGGAAAGTACAAGGAGCGTAGAAAACACTCCTCACACTGAAGATGGTAAAATCTGTATTTAGTTTTATCACGTTCATTGTTTTCATTGGTGACTCTACCTGTGGAGTTCCCCAAGGCTGCACTCTGGGTCCCACCTTATTCTCAGTCCACCTGCTCTGTAAAGACTCGTTTAGCTCCGTCTTTCATTGTTACAGCTTTATTTTTTGTCTTCCCCTTTTCAGACCCTTGAAATTTCACACCACAGCTGTGGACGCTCGTACGACACAATGTGAAAATGTGCTTTGTGTTTGAAGTGAACACAGCTTGAATCTTTGTTGCTCTGTAACGGTCATTACTTTGTTTCGTCAGAACAGTTCAACCTGTCAGAAGGTTCTTCTGGTGATACTGGTAATAAGTATTCTGTAAATGGGGACATTGCTGCTGGCAGTTTTCTAAAACGTTACAGAAAAAAGTTTCCAGGGGTCTGAAGTACAAGGTACAAATGGGATTGTGTATAAATAGACCCTCACTTTCAAACTTTCGTTTCATGTCGACATCAAACTAAACATGGAGAAGCTCCACGTTCATGGAACAAGGACTCACCAAGTCCGTTGTCATCGTCTTTCTTCCCTCCGAGCGATGAGAGCATACCTCCCAAACCGCCGGCTCCGTTGTCATCGTCTTTCTTCCCTCCGAGCGATGAGAGCACACCTCCCAAACCGCCCTCTCCTCCCTTCGGCTCCTCTTTTCCGTCCTTATCTTTACTCAGGACTTGACTCATAATGTTCTCCACACCGTCGCCTGCAGAGCAAACAGATGAAACAGTTCAGGTGATGAGGTCACACTGACACCTACAGGTGGGGCAGGTCCAGGGTACCTGCAGTGAAATTGTTTCCGCTCAAACTGTCAAAATAAAAGCAGCAGAACTCTGACAAACTTAAGCCCTTCCCAGTATCTTCGTCCCTTCATCTCTGTAGCGCCCCCATGGGAAAGCTTTTGTATTTTTTTGGCTTCACCCAGAATAATATGTTGAAGTTTACTTTAAGTGGATTCATGCGGTCCCGCCCTCCTCAGTTGTATTATTCCTCCAGCTTACTGTTCCAAATAAAGCTAACACACGAAGACGGGACTATTTCATTTGTCAACACTCCACCTGACATTCTATTGATTAAGGAATTTTGACGGACTTGTTGCACAAAAAAATCCAAGCGCAGAGGAAAAATCCACGAGAGGGCGTTTCACACATGCAGCATAAGAAGAGCTGAAACTAAAGCGCAGGAAATCTGTCCAAGCAACAAAATATCTGAGTGCAAGTGCACAGTTTGAGCACAAGCAGGGCATATTCGAGAACAAGCGCAGGATTCAGATTTAAAGCTTTACAAAATCTGTATGTGAAATCAATACGTCTCAAACTGAAAGACCACACTCTGGAATAAATAGAGAAAAAGAAAGATATATACTCTCTATATTAAAACAAACGCCTGCTGTGAGGTTGTGTTTGAATCCGGTCCAGTCAGGAGGAATCAAACTCTCTCTTTACAACAACTCCATCATCTGTAAAAATCTAAATGTGATATTTTATAAACGATACTCACCAACTTTGTCTCCGATAATTTTTGCAACGCCGTCGGAACCAACTAAACCACCCAAGAGATTTTCCATGGCTGTCGCTGTGATGGGGTTTGCAGTGTGTTTGTGGACGGTGCGACGTTTGGTCTTATAGATGCCGGTGCATCTCAGGCCTCACCCTGAAGAGGAATCAGGTGCGGCTGCAGGGAGTCTCACATGTTCGACCTGTCACACTGGTCTGAGACCGTGTGAGGAACCGTAATTAACTCTAATCATGGCAACGCTCCAGTCAGTCCAGCGTGAAGGTTATTTTTGCCTTGAGCGATGATGCAGGTGCCACCATGCCAATTAAAACAGACTGTGTGTGTGTGTGTGTGTGTGTGTGTGTGTGTGTTTTGGTTTATTGATTCGTCTCCTCCCATCAGAAAAACTCTAAAAATGCAAAGTGACTCATCACAACATTCACTTTATTGTTTATGTTCTTGTGAAGCCGCTGCGAAGGTGGGGACCTTTCAAGAGCACATGACTCAGGGGGGAGTTCCTCCCCCTCGTCGGTCCTGCTCAGATCTATTCATTCGTCTGAACGATCTGATTTCCTCAGCAGGTGGTTCCAGAAGCTCGAGGCCTCGTGTTAGTGTCATTATGAACCTGTGGCAGAACGAATACACATGCTGAAAAGATGAAGGGACACAGTGTAACAGCAGTGAGGTCAACTTCAGATCCATGTGTCCATTTAGAAGAACAAGTGATGATGAATCCGTTTTTCTGCTTTGGTGCAAATCAAAGTCACAACAGGTTCAAAGAGGCAAAATCAAGACGAGCCCCAAACGGAATGTTTTTCACTGCAGGTCCATCGCCCTCCGATATTCTTTCTTTTGTGTCAGGCCTCGTTTTAACATCGTCATGGTGACGTCTTTGCGTTGCTAACCTCCCTCATCACAACAGGTTCTTATGCTGCGATTATATAGATGGTGGAGACGAGGATCAGGTGTGTGGGTGTGTGTGGGTGTGTGTGGGTGTGGGTGTGTGTGTGAGAGAGAGAGAATGTGTGTGTGTGTGTGTGTGTGTGTGTGTGTGTGTGTTATGGAGACAGGCCCCACCCTGCAGTCAGGGAACATGTTGTGTCTTCATGACCTGATAATCGTAAATGATCTGATGTGCACAGCTCGTTTTAACACACATGATGAGATTTTCTTCTTTTCTTCTGATCACAACATGTAAAGTGTCTGAGATGTAAAAGTAAAAACATGAGGAGGCTGAAACCTTCCACGTATTTAACCTTCTGAACTCTGCAGGAGAAATACTCCTCCAGTGTTGACCTGATTCAGACACGACCTGAACCACAGACGTGTTCCTGACGTGTTCCTCACTTGTTCTTCAGGTTCTGTCTGTGAGGACAAATGTCTGAGTCAGCGTCTCTGGATCGCAGCAAACCCTCTGCTGAGAACTGACCAATCACAGACAAGCAGTGACATCATGTCTCCAGAGGAGTTAACCATCTGGACGTCTCTGTCACCTGAGTCTCAGGTGTTTTAATTGACACTGCCCCCTGGTGGTCAGAGGTAAGAACTGCACCTTTGCATGGTTGAAGTAAACGGAACAGGAAGTCGTTTTTCAAACTCGTCTTTATTTTTCTTGATGAAACAAGAATCTGCTCTGAAGCTCGATTATAACACTGTGTGTGTGTGTGTGTGTGTGTGTGTGTGTGAGAGAGTGTGTGTGTGTGTGTGTGAGAGTGTGTGAGAGAGTGTGTGTGTGTGTGCAAGTGTGTGTGTGTTAGTCTGTGTGTGTGTGTGTTTTAGTGGTTGTGTGTGTGTGTGTGTGTGAGAGAGAGTGTGTGTGTGTGTGTGTGTGTGTGTGTGTGTGTGTGAGAGAGAGTGTGTGTGTGTGTGTGTGTGTGTGTGTGAGAGTGTGTGTGTGTGTGCAAGTGTGTGTGTGTTAGTCTGTGTGTGTGTGTTTTAGTGGTTGTGTGTGTGTGCGTGTGTGTGTGTGTTTTAGTGGGTGTGTGTGCGTGTGTGTGTGTTTTAGTCTGTGTGTGTGTGTGCGTGTGTGTGTGTTTTAGTCTGTGTGTGTGTGTGTGTGTTTTAGTCTGTGTGTGCATGTGTGTGTGTTTTAGTCTGTGTGTGTGTGTGTGTGTGTTTGTGAGAGTAAAGATACAACATGCAGTTAAAGGCCTCAGATGTGTGTCTGTCAGGGGGCGGGGTCAGCATGGTGACCTGGGTGATGTCGTCCATCCAGCTGAGAGTGTGGTTGCATCACCTGAGTGTTACAAACTGACAGTGTGTGTGTGTGTGTGTGTGTGTGTGTGTGTGTGTGTGTGTGTGTGTGTGTCTCGCAATGAGTGACAAGTATGCTGCAGAGGCAGTGTAACCATGGCAACAGGGGGTCAGCTGAGGACAGGGGTCTGTTGGTTAATGAGGTGAAGCTACTGACTGAAGATGATCAGGTCAAAGGTTAAACAAGCGAGGTTTCCTCTTGTTCCACCTCCGAGTCTGAGAGGAAGAAATAAATCAGATGAAAGGATGAATAAACACACTTCTATTGGACCGTACTAGCTGTCAGTCACACTGTGGTCTCCGCCCCCCACTACACCTTCTTTCTGGTCTGTTTGACTCTAAATGATCTTAATTGATAAACGAACATCAGCTTGAGACAAAAACTCCTGAGGACAAAGTTTACTGACGTTAGTGAGACGAGACGTTTTCTACAGACTTCTATAGACTCAATGTCTCCTGACGTTATAAAGTGAGAAGTATATATAATATATAAAGTCATTTTCTCATCGACTTCTATAAAAACACATTTCCACATTGGAGTCTGCGTCTATTATTTTCGGTGATTTAAAAACCGTCCACTGGGACGAGATGAGACCTGAAATCCTTCAGAGTCAAAGCTGAGGCCACCTCTTTAAGACCAAAGGTGAATTCACCTGCCAACACATGCACCACGTCACTTCCTGTCTGGTTCTAAACGTTCTCTTCTTCTCACCTACTGCGCCGCCTGTTCGCTCTGCTCTTCAGCTCCAGCCTCTTTCTTTGGAAGGTCGGTCTAAGAGAGAGAGAGCAGAGGTCACATGACTGCCCCCAAACCCCTCCCACAATCAAAGCTAACACATTTCATCTGTTTCACTGAATTCACAAACTCCAGCATCACTGGTGACGACAGATTTTCAATCTGCTGAAAACACGTCTCTGCTGATTGAACCAGTTTCTGCTTGGATACACAAACTTTCTATTTCAACCAGTGACTGAAAGTCAACGTGACTAATGTAAATAAAGATGTGGACACGCCTCCTCTTCCTCCTGTTGTTCAAACAGGAAACTAAAATATCTCGGATGTGAACACTGCCATCTTGTGGTGATGACGTCATTTACAGTCAGAGGCTGCGTTCGGACAGTGAAATGACTGAAGTGTTTGAATTCTCTGAATGATGAGGAAAGGAGCCTCCCTGCTTCCTAACCTATCTCCTTTAGCAGAGGAAACATCGGACCATCCTTTATGAAAGGAAAGGAGCCTCCCTGCTTCCTAACCTATCTCCTTTAGCAGAGGAAACATCGGACCATCCTTTATGAAAGGAAAGGAGCCTCCCTGCTTCCTAACCTATCTCCTTATCAGAGGAAACATCGGACCATCCTTTATGAAAGGAAAGGAGCCTCCCTGCTTCCTAACATATCTCCTTTAGCAGAGGAAACATCGGACCATCCTTTATGAAAGGAAAGGAGCCTCCCTGCTTCCTAACATATCTCCTTTAGCAGAGGAAACATCAGACCATCCTTTATGAAAGGAAAGGAGCCTCCCTGCTTCCTAACATATCTCCTTTATCAGAGGAAACATGGGACCATCCTTTATGAAAGGAAAGGAGCCTCCCTGCTTCCTAACCTATCTCCTTTAGCAGAGGAAACATCGGACCATCCTTTATGAAAGGAAAGGAGCCTCCCTGCTTCCTAACCTATCTCCTTTAGCAGAGGAAACATGGGACCATCCTTTATGAAAGGAAAGGAGCCTCCCTGCTTCCTAACATATCTCCTTTAGCAGAGGAAACATGGGACCATCCTTTATGAAAGGAAAGGAGCCTCCCTGCTTCCTAACCTATCTCCTTTAGCAGAGGAATGACGTCTCTTGATTCAAACCAAACTGATCAGAAACACTTGAACAAACATCATTGAGATACAAACGACCTGAAATGACAGAAACATCTTTAACAAACATTTATTTAACATCTACTCTGATTTTTTATTTTGGTCCATGTCCCATCTGCTAACACGGAGGAGGTTTATCACCTATGCTGCAGCCAGACACCAGGGGGCGATCCACAAAGTTTTGCTTTCCTTTAGGGAGGCATCATGTCGGCCATCTTTATTTACAATCCCTGATCTGTAGAACGTTGTGAAAAGAAAGTTAAAAACGAGTGGAGAGGAGCGATGAAGCGGAAACAACCGTGAGTTCATGTGAACTGAATCCGTTTCATGTTCCTGGAAACCTTCAACCTGATCTTTAGCTGAACAAACAGCTGGAGACTTTGACACTGTGAGTCCAGGAAGTGCTCAGCGCTCGGAGCCCCTCCTCCTTCATGTTTGTTAGTTGTGCAAACTTAAATGAAAAACATCATCACATGCTGATATGAACCGTTCATCAGGTCGTTCCTTAATATTTATAGAGAAAGTATGAACTCATAAAAACATGTCAGAGCTCAGTTTTAGTTCCTGATGACAAAGTGTTACGATGAGAACTGAGATCAAATAACACTTTTGGTTTTAATTGATGGTAACTGTGAGATGCATTTATTATCTTACACGTTTTCTTCACAGCCACTCAAATCTCAGACGATGTGTTTCAGTTAGGTTCCGGGTCATATCCCGTTTAGAGAAACTGAAGCTTTTTCAGGTGCATTCTGGGTTTTTCTTCCCATTTTGAAAAATTGGGAAAAGCGTTGATGAAGTACTGACGAAATGTTTGCAGTCAGAAAATCCTCTCAGACTACGAGCATCAAGCCATGCAATCAGTTAGTCGCTCATCCCCCCCAACCAATCAGGCACCTCCTCAGCCACTGGTCCCGCCTCTTCCTGTTCCCCGCCAATCACCAGATATTTGTGAATGAAGAGAGACAAAAAGTGAAAGTCATCAACACGGATAAAAAACATGAGTTCAGTGTGTATTCTGTCTCGTTAATGAACTCACAAATAAAACATAATCAATAATCTAATCTGTGACGTTTCTTCAGTGTTTAATCAGAATCAGTCTTTATTTGTTTATCTGGTGGCTCCTCCTCCTCAGAGTCGCCATGTTGCACCACCATGTTTCACCCCCTTCACCACTAGATGTCACTAAATCTGAGACACTGAACCTTCACAGGAGAAATATTTTAAGTTTCCGTTCCTTTGCAGAAAAAAATTTTAGTTCAGTGAAAATATTTTCTTGAAAAACTTGTACTCGTCTAATATTCCATGAACACTAAACCTTTGTTGAATAAAATGCTATTTAGAATTTAAATAACCTAAAATTATTGTTTAAGAAACGTTCCTGATGCTCCAGAAAACCAAACTGCATCAAGAGGAAGGAAAATCTGTATCTGAATATCTGTGTTCGTGTCGTTACTCTCACCTCCAGAAGAGGGAGACATACGTTTCACACCTAATTATGAAATTCACTAAAATCCAACAATTCCACACAGCTTCTCTTGGGTCATGTGATGTGATGTCACTCACCGTGCTGACAAACCCGCTCGCCACAGCTGCACTCTCCACCCCCTCCACCGCTGCCTGGGCGACTTCGTTGGCCCCGGTGACCGCAGTGTCGGCAACAACATTGGCCTGTTCAGTCGTCTTCTGAGCAACTGGACGACAGAAAACAAAGGTTCATGTACACACACACACACACACACACACACACACACACACACACACACACACACACACACACACACACACACACACACACACACACTGGTATATACTGAACAAACATCAGTGACATGAGAACGAACTGAAAAGACAGAAACCATCTTTGACAAACGTTGATTTAACCTGTGTTGACTCCGGTCACGACTCCCTCCATCGTCTTGTTTCCTGACGAGAGAAAAACACAAAGTAGAAGAAGTGACTTAATGTGATGTTGTTGATGACATCACACAGTGTGAATGTGGATGTGACCTGGTTTCTGTGCGCGCACACACACACACACACACACACACACACACACACACTAAATCATTTATTCATGTCTCCAGGATGAAACGTAGACGAGCAGCCGACGCTCTGCTTCACGTTGGGTTTAGTTTATTCTTCCTTCTCGAATCTTTTCTTTCATTTACTTTTCCTCTGATCTATTCCGACTCATGTATCCTTTGTCCCACAGCTAGTGGCCGTTAGAAGAACTGCATCAGGTCTGAACATAACAAACTCAATGCATGAGTCGAGAATAAAACAGTTCAGCAGAAACTCAGGGACTGAATATGATTTTGGGATTTGGTTTCACATTCAACTGACTTTTTCTTCCATCCATCACTTGAACTGCTCCACTCTTCTTCTCCACCTATCACTTCCTCCATCCCCCCTTTCTTCCATCCTGCTTCGGTGTAGAATTACACTTGTCCTCCACCCATCCCCTCATTTTATCTGTTCATCCTCCAAAGTAAAACAGAGATATGAAGTTTATACGTTTAAATGAATGTTTATCCATCATCCGTCCATCATCCGTCCATCATCCATCCATCCATCATCCATCATCTATCATCCATCATCCATCATCCATCCATCATCCATCCATCATCCATCATCCATCATCCATCATCCATCATCCATCATCCATCATCTATCATCCATCATCCATCATCCATCCATCATCCATCATCTATCATCCATCATCCATCATCCATCATCCATCATCCATCATCCATCCATCCATCATCCATCATCTATCATCCATCATCCATCATCCATCCATCATCCATCATCCATCATCTATCATCCATCATCCGTCCATCATCCATCCATCATCCATCATCTATCATCCATCATCCATCATCCATCATCCATCCATCATCCATCCATCCATCATCCATCATCTATCATCCATCATCCATCATCCATCCATCATCCATCATCCATCATCTATCATCCGTCCATCATCCATCATCTATCATCCATCCATCCATCATCCGTCCATCATCCATCCATCATCCATCCATCCATCATCCATCCATCATCCATCCATCATCCATCCATCCATCATCCATCATCTATCATCCATCCATCATCCTTCCATCATCCATCCATCATCCATCATCTATCATCCATCCATCATCCATCATCCATCCATCCATCATCCATCATCCATCATCCATCATCCATCATCCATCATCTATCATCCATCATCCATCCATCATCCATCCGTCCATCATCCATCCATCCATCAATCATCCATCCATCATCCATCCATCCATCCATCACCTATCCATCCAATCATCCATCATCCATCCATCATCCATCATCTATCATCCATCATCCATCATCCATCATCCATCATCCATCCATCATCCATCCATCCATCCATCCATCCATCATCCATCATCTATCCATCCAATCATCCATCCATCCATCATCCATCCATCATCCATCCATCAACCATCCATCATCCATCCATCCATCATCCATCATCCATCATCCATCCATCATCCATCATCCATCATCCATCATCTATCCATCCATCATCCATCCATCATCCATCCATCCATCATCCATCCATCATCCATCCATCCATCCATCCATCCATCATCCATCCATCATCCATCCATCATCCATCCATCCATCCATCCATCATCCATCCATCATTCATCCATCCATCCATCATCCATCATCCATCCATCATCCATCCCCTCACAATGTGGAGGATGAATTGTACATTTTGGTTTTCCTTCTTTCATTTGAATTTTCAACTGTCAAACTAAGTTTCTCTGCTCATTTCCTTTTTCCTTATCTTTAAGTCATGATGGTTTCTTCTCTCTGATTTTAAATATTTCAGATTTCTGCTTCTTGTCCTCCCTCCCTCCCTCCCTCCCTCCACCCCTCCCTCCCTCCACCCCTCCATCCTTCACAGTTTGGTGTTGAATTTCACTCGTCTCTTCGCTGTCACATTATCTCATGTCAAATTAATCATCCTCTTTTTCCAGTTTCTCGTTTATTCTTACTTCTGTCTCTCTGTCTTTTTCATCATCTCTCCATCATCCGTTCTTTTTCTCCACCTCTGTTTTCTCAGTCCTCACTTTCTGTCTGATTGTTGTCTTTTACTTTTTCTCACTGTGAAAGTCAAATAGTAAAGTCTGTTGTAGAATGTTGCCTCTCATCCATCCTCACCGACATAGATGACCCCCTCCTTGGTCTTGGTGGCGGCCTCCTCCACGCCGGCCTTCGTCTTCTCGGCAGCAGCCACCACTCCATCCTTCGCTATGGACAAGCCCTTCTTCAGAACGTCCATGATGCTTTGCTGTTCCTCACCTCTTCTTCTCGTTTCTCTCTTCCGTCCGTTCTCCTTGTGCTCCGCTGACTCTGTCGCTTCGTCTCTTCTCGTCTTCCTGCTAATGGATGAGAGAGAGAAGGGGTGGAGAGAGGGCACGTGAGAGAGAGAGAGAGCTCTTACGAGAAAGGGAGGGACAGAGGAATAGAGAGAGATTGTGCACTAGAGCAAACAAAAGAGAGAGAGAGAAATAAATGGATGAGAGAGACAGATGAAGAACAGAGGAGGAGGAAAAATTCAGAGTGAAAACAAAAGCTTCTCTTCATCTGGGTTCTTGAACTCACGTCTTCCAGGAAATAACCACGGCACACACATTCAACTAGGGCGTGGACAGTGCGTGATTGACAGCTAGTGTCGTCCAAGTGGTGAAGGAGTCAGTGGACGTGTCCTCGAGCCTCAGTCAGGCTCCCCCTCGTCCAAACATGGTGACTTCTGGTTTCAACAAACCAAGAGGACTCACCTGATAAATGCAGATGGAGGTGTTCCCTCAGGTGTGTGTTGTTGGCGACGGTGCAGCTTCTCCACAGTGATGAAACCATCGGTGTTGGGGGCGTGGCTGAGGGTGGAGACATCGTAGAGTTACAGAGGTCGTGATAAATTAAAAGAGTTTCTACGAAGTATTTCTGAACATGGGACCTGATGTCGCTCCCGTCAGCTTGATATCGATTATCTCGAATATACATCTTCCTCTGTTTCTCACTGATTATATACAGTCAGTGATGATATACATATATATATATACATATATATATATATATATATATGTATATACACACACACACACATATGTTTGTACTTCTATCTCAGTGGGGACACTCATTGACATGCCCTTCACCTAAACTAAACCTGAGGACCAGTTAAAGTGTCCTCACAAACATGTAAGTACAGGAATACACACACACACTCACTCACACACACACACACACACACACACACACACACACACACACACACACACACTCACTCATACACACACACACTCACTCATACACACACGCACTCACTCATACACACACACACACACTCACACACACACACACACACACACACTCACTCATACACACACACACTCACTCATACACACACACACTCACTCACTCACTCAACATCTGATTCAGTGTTTACTTGTTCATATAATTTAGTTACTGTGAGTAAAAGTACTCAATGTAGTAACAATACCACAGTAAAAGTACTGATCCCATTTTAACTTGTACATGACAAAACATATAAAACCAGAACTGAGCTCATGATGACGACATTAACCAACAAACCCAGAAACCCTGAACACGTTGTGTTAACGTTTTCATGTGAACCGTCCAATCAGAGACGAGTGGACGACCTCCCGTCAAACATGTGGCTCCAGATCACCTGCCTGAGGAATCCAGCACCTGTCCTCTAATTGACTGCTTTAATGACGGTATGTGTCTTTGTGTGTGTGTGTGTGTGTGTGTGTGTGTGTGTGTGTGTGTGTGTGTGTGTATTTAGTGTGTGTGTGTGTGTGTGTGAGTGTGTGTGTGTGTTAGTTTTCCATAACAGTTGCGACATGTTTCTAGAAACTCAGCGGCTCGATTGTCATGTGAAGAAAACGTTGTGTCTTCATCCAAAGTCAAACCAGAGAACATCTCTACTTCCTGTTGAAGGCTCAGTTCTCAGTCTGCTCGTGTTTATGATGATTTTCTTCATTGTTTTTATTTTTGTGTAACTTTCACTGAAACTTTGCAGGAAATTCAGATGTGTGAAACATTTACATGTCAAATGTTTTGAAGCATGGGCGTGTCCAATCAATTGACTCAACAGTGCCCCCTAAAGTGCAGCACAGTGTACTGAAACCAAAATGGTTTCCCGTGAGGGGCCAGGCACTGGTGACCATTATTTGTAATAATCCAATATCAAAGTATAATTCTAGCAAATGTAAAGGTGCAATCGAGGACTTGAGTTCAACTAGAGTCTTTAAATATGGTTTACCAGCTTGAAATGAATCAGAATCCTTTACTGTCAATGTTCAACATTGTCACCAACATTAAAAGAGTGAAAATTGTTTTAGCAGTTCTTCTTGTTACAGCAGCAATTATCAGATTTTTAGAAATCAGAACAAGAATCAAGAAGTAAAAATGTGAATGTACCTTTTTTTAATAAAAACACAGCTAGAGGTGATGAGTCTTTCCAAACATTTGGTTATGAATTAGGTGAATACTGGTGATGGGGCAGGTTGTATGCTGCACAGGTCACTGGCTGGAACAAACTAAAAGAGTTGCAGTACCGGATCTAGAAATGGGCAAGGGTGGACCATGGCCACCCAAACTTCTGCTCTGCCCACCCAATTGATCAACAATATTCTCTTCACCATGCTGGGTTAAACAACCCAGGCCGCCATGAAGGCGAGGAAACGTCAGCCGGTCTGTTATTACTTGTCCTGCACTTCTCAAGCAGAGGCGGATACTTTAACATCTTCCTCTCAAGAGCTTCTTCTCAACCCTCCTCCTCCTCTGTGGGAGGAGATGTAACGGACTAAGTGTTCAGGATGTGACCAGCAGGTGGCAGCAGGTCCTTTCACATTCACCCTCATCAAGCTGCATCTGAAAGATGTTGAAGTTGTGAAGGCCTGAGAATTATTGTTTATAAAAATACAGGTATTATAACGATCTTAAACTCAGTTAAACGTTGATGTTCACATTCATTCTCTTATTTAATTACAATTGTATCTAAAATCTACTAAAGTGTGAAACTTTGACTGAATGAAAATCATCTCCTACCTGATGTGTTTATTTAATAACAAGCTTTATTTATATGGAAACTTTCAAAACAATTCAAGATGCAAACACAACTTTAGTTTTTAAATATTCTATGAGAGTTTCAAAAATCAGCTCCTGTTGTTTTTAATTTAAGTGTGTGTGTGTCTGTGTGTGTATGTGTGTGTGTGTGTGTCTGTGTGTGTGTCTGCTGTGTGTGTGTGTGTGTGTGTGTGTGTCTGTGTGTGTGTGTCTGTGTGTGTGTGTCTCTGTGTGTGTCTCTGTGTGTGTTTCTGTGTGTGTGTGTGTGTGTGTGTCTTTCTGTGTGTGTCTGTGTGTGTGTGTGTGTGTGTGTGTCTGTGTGTGTGTCTGTGTGTGTCTTTCTGTGTGTGTCTGTCTGTGTGTGTGTGTGTGTCTGTGTGTGTCTTTCTGTGTGTGTCTTTCTGTGTGTGTGTGTGTGTCTGTCTGTGTGTGTCTGTGTGTGTGTGTGTGTGTGTCTGTGTGTGTGTGTGTGTGTGTGTGTCTGTCTGTGTGTGTGTGTGTGTGTGTGTGTGTGTCTTTCTGTGTGTGTGTGTGTGTGTGTGTCTGTGTGTGTGTGTGTGTGTGTGTGTGTGTGTCTGTCTGTCTGTGTGTGTGTGTGTGTGTGTGTGTGTGTGTTTGTTTCTGGTGGGCGGGGTTTCCCTCCCTCCACCAATGGGAGGACTCGGTCTCCGGAGTTCCCCTCCAGCTCCGGGGCTTTCCGCTCTGATTGACAGGCACTGGTCTCCATGACAACAGTAAGGCGTTGCGTCACACCGTGAATAACAGCCAAGAACTACTTCCG
>NC_091106.1:24437500-24485000 GCF_024713975.1 Paralichthys olivaceus
AAGTGAGTCCAGATTTATTTTCATCTGTCACTCGTCACATGTTCTGAATGATTGAATCTCTCAATAATAATAATTTATCAACATGTTTGAAACAGACAAAGAAATCAAAGTGTTTGTTGTTCTTCTTACTTTAGCATCGGTTGCTTGTAAAAGAGTTTGATCAACACGTCTCTCTGCTCAGGGACTTAAAGTCACATCCGTTTCTATAAATTCAGTTCAATCTGCAGAAAATTCCCATTCGTGAAGAAACAGACTCAGTGACGCTGCAGAGACGTGAAATCGGTTTGAATCAAAGAACAAAGATGTGATCTGTGTCTTCTGTGTAATGACCTGCAGGGGGCGACTCCTCTGGTAGTTTCTATAGACGTCTATAGAAAATGTCTCAATAACCATAAAGCACGGGGTGTATTGTTTGTATGTGTGTGTGTGGGGGGCCACAGTGTGATTGACAGCTAGTACCGTCCAATAGGTGCAGGTGTAGGTGGGTGTACTCTCAGTCAGGCCCCACCCCCACCCTTCCAAATATGGTTACTACTGGTTTCAACAAACCAAGATGGCGCTGAACAAAATGTCCAACTGAGGCTTCAGAACAGCGGCTGATGGTCGACACCTGCTGGTGACATGTGACTCGACGGCAGCTGTTAGCTGTTAGCTGTTAGCTGTTAGCTCCTCTTTCACTTATAAAAATAGTCCATTTGATTGATGGTTGATTTTAAGGAGCTTTGTTGGAAACATCTTTTTTCCTCTTCAGCTGCAGTTGAACCTGATGCCGTACGACTACATCCCTCCAGTGGACATCAAGACCGAACCCTACATACCTGAGACAGGTACGCAGGTCAGACAGTGACATCATCACTGGAGCTTCCTGTAACACAGGCTGAAAAAGTTTCCTCATTATTCATCAGAGCTTTAAATGAGTGAATGATGGAAACCACCTCCTGTTTCCTTCTCACTGCGTCTGAAGAACATGGAGACCAATGAGGCTGCAGCCGGAGAAATAGTGAAACTTGTTGTTCAGTCGCTGTGACGCTGATTAACAAACACTCGTTTCAATGTGTTTCAGCTCACGGTCCCTACATTCAGATCATCGAGGAGCCAAAACAGGTGAGACTCACATTTGTGATAATTATACAAACTCATTCATATGATTCATAATTCCCCAAATCCATTATTGACATAAACATTGGATCTCCTAAGCACAGCAGGATCCACCTCTGCACTGTTTTATATCTGCAGACTCATCACAAACATCACCGCCACTAATCTTCTATGAATTATAAATTAAGTTATATAGATCCGGCCTGTGTCTGTTGATCTTTATCAGTTCATCTGCAGGTTATTTTCTTGGATAATTGATGGTTTAGAAAATATCAGAAAATATTGTAACATGCGAGATGATTCTTTCTGAAAATTATAAAAACCTGAATGAATCAAGTATTTCACTTGTTGCTTTGAAATGTCCTGAACTTTCTTTTAATCAACCGATTAGTGTAGTTTTATAAATGAGTTCATGTATATGTTTAGTATGTATAATATAATCACACTGTGCAGTACTATAACATGTACAATACTAAGATGCAGTATAAAGTATGATAATATAAAATCCCACAATTCACAGTAAAGTCAGAATAATGTGTTATTTTAGTGATATTTAATGATATATGTAATATATAAGTTAATGTGTCATAAACTTTCAATGAGTCAATGTGAGTCATGTAGAGGTGACGCCTCCCTCAGGTTCATCATGTCACTGCGTCTAATACAGGGTTTTCCCATCAGTCATTCAACAACATGAGAACAAACAGGAAGTCAGGGAGTTTCTGCTGCTAAAGGTCACGTGACCACGCAGACACCGCGTCCTCGACTGAGTTTATGTAAATGAATTAGTCGGTTAAATGAAGAGAAAAGAAAAAGCAGGTTGATGTGAAACTGAAAAAACGAGTCAAACAGACGTGACGCAGCGTCACGACCACGGAGACGAAGATTAATCCGAGGTTCGACACAACAGTCAATATTTATAATATAAATAATGTTTTGAATCAATGTTACATAAACAGAACAAATGAGTCAACAGAAATAAAACTGATCTGAAATGAGTTGATTTATCAGAAACAATTTGTTTGAAAGATCATAAATATTTGACTTCACGTAGTTAAACATGTTGCGAATAATGATTAAATATGATTTGTTGTTACCAGCTCGTGTGCAGATTACTTTTTAATCTCTACAGCCGTGTGAGCTTCACTGACTGTCGGACGTTACATGGTTAAGTTAAAGTAAAGTTTTACGTAGGTTTTGATTTACAGCCCCACCTAGAGGCAGAAAGTAAATGACTTAAACTTAAACCTCCTTTATTTATCCCACAAGGGGAAATTCTTTTTACGCTCATTTTACACTTTTTACACATTCAGACCCACAAGCCCACACACACACACAGAGGGCTCAACGACTGGAGACAGATTGTAGAGTATAAAACTTTAAGAGAAATCAGACGTTTGTGCAGATGACACAGGGACACTGCCATGTGCAAAGTAAAAACATGTTTCCTGTGTGTGTCTTTGTTTGTGTTTTTGTGTTTTGTGCGTGTTACCAGAGGGGTTTTCGTTTCCGTTATGAGTGCGAGGGTCCGTCCCATGGCGGGTTACCGGGGGCATCCAGTGAGAAGAACAGGAGAACGTACCCGACGGTGAAGGTGGGGAACATGGACGACCATGGAAACCTTGTGATGACGTCCCTCACACACAGAATTCCTTTCTGCTAAAACACGACACCTGAGGACCGGACGTTTGATTTTGACGTCAGTATTTTCCGTGTGTCTCAGATCAATAACTACGTGGGTCACGCCCGGGTTGAGGTTCAGCTGGTGACGCACACAGATCCCCCTCGAGTCCACGCCCACAGTCTGGTGGGTCGCCACTGCACCGAGAAGGGAACCTGTACGCTGGACGTGGGCCCCAACGACCTCACCGCCTCGTCAGTAACCAATGACGTCACAGAAATGTTTCTGTTCCGAACGTTCAGTGAGTTAATGAGCTGTGATGTCACTTCCTGTAGGTTCAGCAACCTTGGAATTCTTCATGTAACCAAGAAAGGTGTCGTTGAGATTCTGTGCAAGAGACTGAGAGACGAGAGGAGGAGACAGAAAGGACACACACTGACAGGTAACAACACACACACACACACTGACAGGTAACAACACACACACACACACACACACACTGACAGGTAACAACACACACACACACACACACACCCTCACTGTCACCTTAGTAAAAACACCAGGTGTGTGTGTTGCTTGTGCAGACGTGGAGGAGAGTGTGTGTCCGAAGGAGGTTTCAGATTTGTGTGTGTGTGTGTGTGTGAATTGCAGACATGGAGGAGAGTGTGTGTCTGAAGGAAGCAAAGGATCTTGGGAAGGTGATGGACCTGAACATCGTGAGGTTAAAGTTCACCGCCTACCTGCAGGACAGTAACGGAGGATTCACCAGAGCGCTCAAACCTGTCGTCTCCAACCCCATCTACGACAGCAGTGAGTCCACACTTCACAGACAGGGGGCGCTGCAGTGTTCACAGGGACTAGTTCCAGTCAACAGACTGATTCAAAAATGATTCATATTAATTGAATAAATATAAATTTATGGTTTCAGAGTCGCCAAACGCCTCCAACCTGAAAATCTCTCGTATGGATAAGACGTGCGGCACGGTGCTCGGAGGAGACGAGATCTTCCTGCTCTGTGACAAAGTCCAGAAAGGTGACGACGCTGTGAGTTTGTTTCCTGTCACACACTCTGCTCTCATCGTGTGATATCCCATCATGCTTTGTGCTGCTCATTACAGACGACATCGAGATCCGGTTCTATGAGGAGGACGACGAGGGAGGATGGGAGGCGTTTGGTGACTTCTCCCCCACTGACGTCCACAAACAGGTGTGTGTGTGTTGTTACAGGTCAGTGTGTGTCTGTGTGTGTGTCTGTGTGTGTGTGTGTGTGTGTGTCTGTGTGTGTGTGTGTGTCTGTGTGTGTGTGTGTGTGTGTGTCTGTCTGTCTGTGTGTGTGTATGTGTATGTGTGTGTGTGTGTGTGTGTGTGTGTGTGAAGAAGTTGTTTTTAAATTTAAATGCTTTAGTTTTTTATTCAGTTTTATTTTGATAGTCAGACATTTTCAGGAAGTTTCTCTGATTTTCACAATAAAAGTGAATGTGTGTTTTTATTTGTCGATGGAGAAAATGAAACAAACGATGATGAACAGAAAGTAAATGTTCATTGATTTAGTTTGTGTGATAATGATTGATCTTCATCGAAGCAAAACTTCAGAATGAAAACTTAAACTTTTTTACTCTGGTACAGACGAGTGTTGATCGTCTCCTCTCTCTCCTCAGTACGCCATCGTGTTCAAGACTCCGCCCTATCACAGCGCAGAGATCGAGCGTCCCGTCACCGTCTTCCTGCAGCTGAAGAGGAAGAAGGCCGGTGACAGCAGTGACCCCAAACAGTTCACCTACGTCCCACATGTCCAAGGTCAGCCGACGTTAATGTGACTAATATGGATCAATGATCAGGTGGTCAGGTGATCTGTAAACATTCGGGGAACAGAGACAGGAAGTTGTTTGTTTGGGGGTCAAAGGTCACAGATCCTGGTTTCAGTTTTCAGTGAGCATCAACAAAAGAAACGTTTCGAATGAAGACGACGATTTATCCTCTTTGTCATCTCTGTGACCGTGTCTCCTCCTGCTCTCCTTGTTTCCTCTCCTCCTCATCTCCTCTCTTAGATAAAGAGGAGGTACTGAGGAAGAAGCAGAAACCGCTGCCTCACTATGAACCCTGGAGAGGAGGAGCAGGAGGGCGAGGAGGAGGAGGAGCTGGGGGTTTCGGAGGAGGTGGTGGGGGAGGAGGAGGAGGTAAGGACGACTGACGGAGTTTAAACTTTGAGCCTCGTTTCCAAACATCAGCACTAATGACGATCACATGTTTTCAAACCAGTCAGTTCATTTGCTGCACGTGACTTTTACAGTTTATGTGTTTGTTCATTTGTGTTTATTTGTCGGGATCATGATGGAAATAAACCAATTATCAATCAATTATCAATCAATAATTAAACCTGACGATGTTTCCTGCAGGATTTCAGTTCAACCAGCAGATGAACGGAGGAGGAGGAGGAGGAGGAGCAGGAGGAGGAGCTTTCTTCACCGGCGGTTTCACTGGCTTCAGTGGAGGGGGAGGGGCTCATATGTCAGGCTCCACCCCTCAGACAGATGTTGCCCAGCACCCGAGTGACGGACAGATGACAGGTTCTCCTCTCCAGCAGCAGCTCTGTCAGATTGGTGAGTTACAGATTTTGGTCGTGATCACGTGACCCTCTGTGTGTCGTTAACACGTGACCTTCGCTGTGCGTCGTGTTTCCAGCTGCAGCGCTCCACAACCGAGCGTCTCAGAGCGCCAGACAGACCGCCGCCGCCCTGCTGCAGTACTGCAGCACCGGGGACGCCCGCGTCCTCCTGGCTATCCAGAGACACCTCTGTGGCGTCCAGGACGGCAACGGAGACACGTGAGTGTTGACTTTGTTGTCTGGCTGATGACATCACCATCACATCAGGAGATAAAAAGATCCACCTGCCTTTTCTCCCACAGTCCTTTGCACCTGGCCGTCATCCACCAGCAGACAGGTGTGATTCAGCAGCTCATTCACACTCTGCTCAGCAGCCAACAGCAAAACGTCCTCAACGTGTCCAACCACCTCCGACAGGTAACCCCGCCCCCCTGACCTCTGACCTGTCTCTTACCTGAACCGACACACCTGACCTCTGACTCCTCCCCTGCAGACACCGCTCCACCTGGCCGTCATCACGCGACAGGTGAAGGTGGTGGAGGTGTTGTTGCGGGCAGGGGCGGACCCCAGCCTGGTGGACAAAGACGGCCGCAGCCCACTCCACCTGGCAGCGCTGGCCGGAGACAGCGCAACACTCCGCCCCCTGCTGGCTCACCTGGGAGAACGCCACACCTACCTGGTCAACACCGCCGACTTCCATGGTGAGACGATTGATTCTTATTGGTAGTTACTCAGTTCCTGTCTCCAATCATCAGGACCAGTTACTACGTAGAGTAATACTACTACTACTACTACCACTACTACTACTACTACTACTACTACTACTACTACCACTACTACTACTACTACTACTACTACTACCACTACTACTACTACTATTACTACTACTACCACTACTACTACTACTACAACTACTACTACTACTACTACTACTACTACAACTACTATAACTACCACTACTACTACTACTACTACTACTACTACTACTACCACTACTACTACTACTACCACTACTACTACTACTACTACTACCATTACTACTACTACCACTACTACTACTACTACTACTACCACTACCACTACTACTACTACTACTACTACTACTACTACTACAACTACTACTACTTCTACTACTGCTACTTCAGGAGAGGGGTTACTCTGTGTCCTTCAGAGAGTTACACAACGTCCACATGGACACAGTCCAGATGTGTCCCCAGATGTTTTTCATGTGTTGAGCAGCTGGAGCTGTTTCTTTGATCCTCAGCTCTGCTGTCAGTCAAACTGTCCATGTCTCTGATCATAGACATTAAACCCCACCCCTTTATGTGCACAAGCTCATATCTTGATGAAACTTGAGTGAACGAGTTGATAACCAGCGTCATGTGACCACTGAGTTCAGCTGGATAAAGAGATCCTGGATATGTTGAACCAGCATCTTGGTTCAGTTTGTCTCAGATTCAGTTTGTCTCATCGATGTCAACAAGCAGCAACGTCCTCTGTCCTCAACTCAACAAGAGTCAAACTACAGAGACACTTTCTGAGCAGTAACTGAAGCTCAGAGTCTCATGTGAGGATCCGTCTCCAGGACACGAGGACAATAGATGCTGATGAACTGAAGACATCAATACAACAACAGATTCTCTACATTAGAAGAAACAGTGTGTGACTTCAGGTTTGAAGTATTTGTACATGATACATGCAGTATTGATAGAATGACCAGAGATCTAGATGATGTCCAGTCTGAGCTCTGTGTAATCTGTGATTGGTCGGTTACAACAGGAAGTTTAATGTTCTCGTCTCCACAGAAAATAAAAGTAAAACTTTGCATCGTAGTTGTGATTTTATGATCAACAGCTCAATATGTTTTTGATTTTATTCCTGTTTCTCTGTCAGGTCTCCACCCCCTTCACCTGGCAGTGAGGAGGGACGGCGAGCGCTGCCTCCGCCTGCTGGTGGAGGGCGGAGCCAAGATCAACGCCTCCGAGCAGAAAAGTGGAAACAGCGCCCTCCACCTGGCCGTCAGAGAAAACCTGTTCAAGGTGGCGTGCACGCTCATCACAGAGGTAAAGTCACACGTCCATGTTTATCTGTGTCGTTCCTGGTGAAACCACAGTGATGTCACATTTGTGGAAAAGTTGCAGTGATTGGTTGAATTACCATTAGCTGTTGTCATGACGACTTCCAGGAGGGACTAGTTTTAGTATAAATACAGCCTATAGGGCGCCCCCTGCTGGTCGGGCTGAAGTCAGAGGATGATGAACATCACAGTGTCTCTGTCTCTCTCTCTGTCTCTCTCTGTCTCTGTCTCTCTGTCTCTATGTCTCTCTTCCAGCTGAAGGCCGACGTTAACGCCTGCACCTTTGGAGGAAACACGCCTCTCCACCTGGCGGCCGGTCTGGGCTCGCCGACGCTCTGCTCCATGCTCATCGCAGCAGGTCAGACGTCGCTCTCTGACTGATGCTGAACAACGACTGCAGACGAGAAACAAACGGATGATTTAACCTCGACTGTTTTTCAGGTGCTGATAAGAACATGGAGAACGACGAGCCGCTCTTTTTCAACTACTCGTCAGAAGAAGAAGACAAAGACGAGGATGGACCAATCACAGAACAGGAGGCCGTCGCCTCTCAGCCAATCAACCCTCGCAAGAGACCAGCAGGACACACCCCCCTGGACCTAGCTAAATGTCAAAGGGTAACGAGGTCTTCTTCTTCTTCTTTTTCTTTTTCTTCTTCTTCGTTGGTGGAGGTGTAGTTGTGAAGACAGAGGGGGTGAAGGAAAGCGCGTTCAAATTTATTCAGGTTTCTGTATGTTTGTTGTGTGTTCATTGTTGTATAGTGTTTGTGTACGTTTAGTGTAGTGTTTCTGTGTGTTTGCCGGGTCTCGTGGCGCGGATGGCGTCCGCAGGGACGCCGCCGATGTCCCTGAGACATGGCGTCAGGCTGGTGCCTCAGATGGATTACCGGCAGATTTTTTAAAACATTTCTGGAGCATTATGGGACAGGATCTGCTGGATGTCTTGAAGGAGTCGTTTGGGAAGGGGCTTCTTCCAGCCTCCTGCAGACGAGCCGTAATATCACTACTGCCGAAGAAAGGGGATCTGAAAAACTGGAGACCCGTCTCTCTGTTATGTAGTGACTATAAGGTTTTATCTAAGGTTTTAGCAAATAGATTCAAGGATTTTATGGAAGTGCTTATTGGTGCTGACCAATCTTATTGTGTACCAGGTAGGTCAATGCAGGACAATTTGTTTTTAATGAGAGACATTTTTGATTTGTGTAAAACATATAAGATTAATATTGGCATTATTTCCATTGACCAAGAAAAAGCGTTTGATCGTGTTGATCGCTCATTCCTGTTTGCCACACTGCAGGCTTTTGGTGTCGGGGAGCACTTTCTGTCCTGGGTGAAATTATTGTATAATGATACGTGTTGTGTGGTGAAGGTGGGGGGAGGGCTGAGCCGACCGGTACCAGTAGAAAGAGGGATCAGGCAGGGATGCCCCATCTCAGGCCAACTGTACAGCGTGGCCATCGAACCTCTCCTGTGGCGGCTCAGGACTCGGCTGAAAGGCCTGCGTCTGCCTGAGCTGGCTCACAGCCCCCCGATAGTAGTGTCAGCGTATGCGGATGACGTGAACATCTTTGTCCAGGATCAGGAGGACATACAAGAGTTAGAGGGAGGTTTTTCATTGTATGCGAAGGCTTCATCAGCAAAAGTGAACTGGGGAAAGAGTGAGGCATGTGTGATTGGTCAGTGGGACGCAGGGAGAGTACCCCGTCTCCCTGGGAACCTGACATGGGAAGTAAAAGGGTTGAAAGTCCTCGGCTTGTATATTGGCAGTGAAGAGATAGAGAGGCAGAACTGGGAGGGAGTGCTGGGGAAGGTGCAGGTCAAGTTGTCTAAATGGAAATGGTTGCTACCCCAGTTGTCCTACAGGGGAAGAGGTCTGATAGTCAATAACCTGGTTGCAGCATCCCTGTGGCACAGACTCCAGGTGCTCACTCCTCCACCGGGACTCATGGAACAACTACAGAGGCTGCTGGTGGATTTCTTTTGGTCGGGGCATCACTGGGTGCGGGCGTCCGTGCTGTACCTCCCGGTGGCAGAGGGGGGCCATGGACTCACAGACATCATCGCAAGGACCGCTGCTTTTAGACTGCAGGCCGCCCAGAGGCTCCTGTACGGCTCCACACTGTGCTGGTCGGCTGTGGCACGCCTGCTGCTCTGGAGAGCCGGGGGCCTTGGGTATGACAAACAGCTGTTCCTGTTGAACTCTCCACAGCACAAACTGACTGGACTCACTGGTTTTTATAACTCAGTGATGGATGCATGGAGGACGCTCAACTTCACGAGGCCTCCTGACCCCACGCCTGGGATGTGGCTCTTTGAGGAGCCACTGTCTGACAATGGTTTCCTGGTCACCTCAGTCCTGACATCCACACCCACTTCAACAACGGTGAAGGAAAAGTTCAGGGAGGCAGGTATCGTGAAGCTGGGCCACCTGACCCGGACGTCACTTGAGAGGCTGGCGGAGGTGACGGGAATTCGATCCACCAGAATGCTGCGGAGCCTCGTGGACGAGGTTTGGCAGGCGCTGCCCCAAGCTCTGAGGACCTTCGCCCAGAACAAAAGTCAGGCGGACCAGTGGACCAGAACACAAGAATACGGGTTCCCTATCCTGAAGGTGAGTCCTGCAGTGGGGGAGTGGAGAGAAGAGAGCGGCCGACTGCTAACCCTCAGGACTCCAGCACTGGGCACCTTCAACACCTGTGGAGGGAAACTACTGTACCACAGCTGCGTGAAGGTCCTGAACTGTCGCTCTCTCGCAGGAGTCAGGGAGTCCAGAGGGACTGAGGTTTTTGGCTCAGACTATTCCCCCAGTGGCAGCTGGCGGGTCCTGTATAAACCTCCTGTGGAGAGACGGATGGCAGACACCCAGTGGAGAATTATACATGGAGCTCTAGCTACAAACAGATACAGAGCTCACCTGGACCCAAGCACTGAGGGGGGGTGGTCCATTCTGTCCACTGCCTGAGACCCTGCAGCACTTAGTGGTGTCCTGTCCCAGGTTAGCGGACATGTTCAGACAGCTGCAGGAGTGGGTGGGGGGGTTAGGAGAGGTTTTCTCTTTGCCACTTTTTGTGTTCGGGCCCAAATACACAGCAAGAAAAAAACATACCATGGGTTTAATGAATTTTATTTTTTCTAATGCAAAGATGGCAACCTGGATCAGTCGTAAAAACAAAATGGCTGGGAGAGGCTGGACGGATCCGCTGCGCTGTGTGAGGGGTTTGGTGGCAGCTCGGCTGAGTATCGAACATGCGTATTTTACACTGACTAACAATTTGGAGGGTTTCAGGGCTGTGTGGGGGGTGGGGCAGGTCCTGTGCTCACTGGGGGAGAACCAGGCTCTGGTTTTAACTTTTGAGGGTTGGTGTCTGACGTGTGCGTGTATATTATGGTTTTTATCCCTTTGTCTTTTCCAAATTTGTTGAGTAATTAAGAACTTTTTTGACAATGTGTCTTAAATAAAGTTATTTAAAAGTCAAGTCTTTTCTTCTTCTTCTTTTTCTTTGTATAAAATTTGAAACAAATCTGTTTTTCCCTCAAAGATTCTGGAAAAGCTCGTCACCTTGTCACCTTGTCACCTTGTCTCCTTGTCTCCTCAGGTGAGGAACCTGTTAATGTCCAGACAGAGTCCGAAGTCCGGTCGTCACGGCAGCAAGAGGATCAAATCAAGCAGCAGTGAAGGTTCGTCACACGAGTGTGAAGGTCAGAGGTCAGCTGCTGCGAGACGTTCACTGACTGAGACAAACTGAAATAGTATTTTACAGCTGGGACATTTCGAACACATCTGTGTTTGTGAATAAATGAGTTTTGTTTCCCGAACGTGTCACTGCAGAGCGGGACTGTTCGGGCCTGGACGAGGACACGCTGTCCCGGCTTGTGGAGGTGCTGAGTGTCGGAGACATTCCCTGGAGGAGACTGGCAGAGAAGCTGGGGATGATGACGCTGACGCACCTGTACCAGGACAGTGCGACACCGTGCCACCACCTGCTGCAGCACTACAAGGTAACGTGTTCACTGAGAGGTTAAAGGTCAGATAAACGCTTCGTGCTAAAGTTTGGTGCGTTGGTCTGAAACCTGTTCAGAGGAACCGTTTGGTTCAGACAACACTGAAAAGTCTGAAGGTCTGAACCACACAAGGTCGTTTTTAGTTTTCAGAGACGACGTGATTGTTTGGTTTGGTCCTGACGTTGTGTGTTTGTGTGCAGTTGGGGGGGGGTCCGCTCGACGGCCTCGTCGACGCTCTTCAGTCGCTCGGTTTGTCTGACGGAGTCCAACTGCTGAGAAGCTCTGAGCAGAGAGAGGACAAACACAACACAGGTGAGGACAAAACAGAGCGAGTCCGAGTCTTGTGTCGTTTTATTCACGAAGGAACTGCTCTCACTGGTTGTGTTTTCTGTCCAATCAGATGCCACCGTCGACAGCGGCTTCGGCAGCCAGCCAATGGAAGAGGAGGAGCCGCCTGTAGCCAATCAGTGACGGGCAAGAAAGGAAATCAGACATTGGGCAGCATGTGGTCCTGGTCTTGGCCTTGGGTTTTAATCTTGGTCTTGTTTTTAGTCTGGTCCTGGTCTGGTCCTGGTCCTGGTCTGGTCCTGGTCTGGTCCTGGTCTGGTCCTGGTCTGGTCCTGGTCCTGGTCTGGTCCTGGTCCTGGTCTGGTCCTGGTCTGTGCGCAGGTGGACTTCACTGTGCAGACTGTCCAGCTGAGACTGTGGCTGTTTGGTTTCACAGACTCTGTTGTTTCACTTGCAGAGGAAACGACCATCGTTCAAAAAGACAAAATAAAAATAATCAACAGGATTTTTATAAGTTACTGAAAAATAGAGACTAAAATAATTCAAGCCATTTTAAATAAAAATACTAATTCATCATGAAGATGAATCACAGGAAGAAACGTGTTTTATTTCTTAACATTTGTCTTTTTTTTCAGCTACTTTACATTTTTCATTAATTTATTTTTTGTTTTTATTTGAGTTGTTTCAGCTTATTTCCGTTTTATGACTTTTTTTTATGACAGACATCGACTGCAGAGATTTGATTCTTCAGGAGAAATCTGTGCTGTGTTTACATTGTGTGTGTGTGTGTGTGTGTGTGTGTGTGTGTGTGTGTGTGTGTGTGTGTGTAATACCTGAAGAAGTGATCTGCTTCTTCACCTCTGTCAAAACTGGAATTTCCTCTTCTCTGTGAGCTCCTGAACGCAGCACAGATGTTTTATATCTTATTTCTGTCAAAATAAAAAAGAACATGTGATGAATAAACACGTTTCTAAGGACACACGTGTTAAAGGTTGTTGTCATGGTGATGTGTGATCACTTTATTAGGAACACCTCTCTGACTCAGTGATTCCAGTTCTAAACTTTATGACGTCATCACTACATTGTTTACAGAGGTTCTACTGGAATCACATCTGTGATTGGATGAGGTCACTGTCATGTGACCTGATCATTATGTTGCAGGAAGTCTCTGAACATGATCAACAACAGACCAACATTCACAGCATGAAGGACGCACAGCGCCGCCTGCAGGCTGGACTGGTGACAGCAGGCACGTCAACCAGTTCAAGTGTATCTGTTCAGATCATTGTCACTAATGAACGAGCTGGAACATTAGAACATCTCCAGAAGGAACCTCAGAGGGACGGGTCCATGTCGCCACTCACAACCAGGAACATTAGAACATCTCCAGAAGGAACCTCAGAGGGACGGGTCCATGTCGTCACTCACAACCAGGAACATTAGAACATCTCCAGAAGGAACCTCAGAGGGACGGGTCCATGTCGCCACTCACAACCAGGAACATTAGAACATCTCCAGAAGGAACCTCAGAGGGACGGGTCCATGTCGCCACTCACAACCAGGAACATTAGAACATCTCCAGAAGGAACCTCAGAGGGACGGGTCCATGTCGTCACTCACAACCAGGAACATTAGAACATCTCCAGAAGGAACCTCAGAGGGACGGGTCCATGTCGTCACTCACAACCAGGAACATTAGAACATCTCCAGAAGGAACCTCAGAGGGACGGGTCCATGTCGTCACTCACAACCAGGACACGTTCCTTCAATGGTCCAGTGGTGAGTCTGCGTCACTGCAGGAGGAACCACAGAGAGAAACCTGTGTGTGTGAGAGTGTGTGTGTGTGTGTGAGAGAGAGAGTGTGTGTGTGTGTGTGTGTGTGTGTGTGTGTGTGAGAGTGTGTGTGTGTGAGAGAGTGTGTGTGAGAGTGTGTGTGTGTGTGTGTGAGAGTGTGTGAGAGTGTATGTGTGTGTTTGAGAGTGTGTGTGTGAGAGAGAGAGTGTGTGTGTGTCTGTGTGTGTGAGAGTGTGTGTGAGAGTGTGTGAGAGTGTATGTGTGTGTGTGTGAGAGTGTGTGTGTGAGAGTGTGTGTGTGTGAGAGAGTGTGAATGTGTGTGTGACAGTGTGTGAGAGTGTGTGTGTGTGTGTGAATGTGTGTGTGTGAGAGTGTGAATGTGTGTGAGAGTGTGAGAGTGTGTGAGTGTGTGTGTGTGAGAGTGTGTGAGAGTGTGTGAGAGTGTATGTGTGTGTTTGAGAGTGTGTGTGTGAGAGTGTGTGTGAGAGTGTGTGAGAGTGTATGTGTGTGTGTGTGAGAGTGTGTGTGTGTGAGAGTGTGAATGTGTGTGAGAGTGTGAGAGTGTGTGAGTGTGTGTGTGTGAGAGTGTGTGAGAGTGTGTGAGAGTGTATGTGTGTGTGTGTGAGAGTGTGTGTGTGAGAGTGTGAGAGTGTGTGTGTGTGTGAGAGAGAGAGTGTGTGTGTGTCTGTGTGTGTGTTCGTGTGTGTGTGTGAGAGAGAGTGTGTGTGTGTCTGTGTGTGTGTTCGTGTGTGTGTGTATTCATTCTGGTGTCTCCGCTCTGACGTTTCCACACGTCGTCGTGACGTCACCGGAACGATGCGGAAGTCGCAGTCACCGTGGAGAACGTAAACTAATGTCAAGAAACCGCGTAAAAAACAAGAGAAGAAGGAGAAAAGCAGGAAGAAGAGAGAGAAGAAGAAGAGAAACAGGAAGAGAGAGAGAAGCTGCTCTTCACCACCGGCATGTAACGTTACTCTTCTCCCCGTTACCGTTACCCTGCTCTCCGTTACATCTGCCCGCTCGATGGGTGACCGGTGACCGGCCCGGTTCACGGAGTCCGTCCCGGTTCTTCTCTTCGCGTGTCAGTCAAAGCTGCAGGTCCCGCTTCGTCCCATCCTCTGGAAGGTAAGTGAACGGTCCGCGAAATCCCATTAAAAAACCCTGGATTTAACATTTCTCTTGATCTCAACTCCACCAGACAAAGAGCGGAATACAACTGAAGAGTCATTGTGATTATATTCAGTCTCCTGGTTCATTCGGCCGTTTCTTTTCTCCAGTAATCAGCAGTTTCTGCGGGTAAATCCTCTACTTTCACCGCGCTCCTCTGTTCACGGTGCTCGGTTCTTAACGGTGGTCCACCCTGCTGAGCGGGACCAGCACCGACCACAGGGTTCTGCAAAAGTCGACATTTGAGAGAAGGAGCTGCTGTTTGGTAGATTATACACCAGCCGAACTGTAAAGTGTCTCATTGTGATTTATTAAAAACTTTGAAATTAGGTAAAAGGACGTTTTCTTTAGATAACAACGAAGAGAAACGTTAAACTGTAGGATATGTGAAAGGAGTTCTGGGTGTTGAGGAGGACAGCGGGTGTTTCTTCTGAATGTGAGCTGAGGATCAGGGAGGTGAAGGCTCCTGTAACTCCGCTGCGTCCAACAGACAAACACTCACATGAACTCGTTTCGTTCAGTGATGCTTCGTTTCACTGTCATTATCAATCTGATCACTTCGATGATCAACACTTCATCCTTTTAAATTCCTTGATAAATTATTAAAATGACGTGACAGCTGCCAAGCCGAATCATCTCCATCGCCCCCTGGTGTCTGGCTGCAGTGTAGCTCATAACCCTCCTCCTCCATGTTAGCAGATGGGACATGAACTAAACTAAAACTCAACTGTTTCGTTCTCATCTCTCTGATGTTTGTTCAAGTGATTCTGATCAGTTTGATTTATTAGTTTTTCATGATATAAAAACAGCTGAGACGTCGTGATTGACAGCTGACACTGACTCCTGATTAGTCAGATGGCTCCTCCCCACGATCACTAGTGCACAGGCTGACTGTAAGCGATGTCATCATCACAAGATGGCAGCGTTTGTATCTGAGATAATTGAGCTTCATTTCTGGAGGAAGTGGAGACACGTGGTCATCTTTATTTACAGATAATTTTCAATTTAAATATTTGTTGGTTTCTTTAAAATAACAAATCATTTACACACACACACACACACACACAGTTAGACCGTGGTGTTTTTTATTGACAATAATAGAAGAAGAAAAATGAAACCAAAGATTCTTTAATTGATCTGATCTTCTCTTGTTTCAGACTTTCTGTTGTCAGCTGTCCTGTCTGAGTCCAACTCCACAACTTGAGGTAGTGCAACACCACACACACACACACACACACACACACTCAGACAGATACGCACACACACACACACACACACACACACACACACACACACACACACAGACACGCACACACAGACACACTCACACACACACACAGACAGTGTGTGTTTGTGTGTGTTGTCCCGACTGGATCCTGATTCAAGCTGTGTGTCATGGTGCACAGTCTCACACAGCGCCTCCTGCAGGATGGTCACAGTTCATCCATCATCTAGGGTCAGGGGGAGCTGGAGTCAATCCCAGATGACATTGGAATAGAGGCGGGGTTAAGACTGGACAGGTCACCAGCAAGTCACAGAGATAAACAACCTTACACACTCAGTCCATTTAGAGTCTCCACTTCACCTAACAACCACACACACATGGAGAGAACATGTGTACCCGGTCCAACCCCAGGATCCTTCTTCCTCTCAAGAGACGGTGCTAACCACTGCACCACTGTGCCTCCTCGTTTTTCTTGCATTTCATGAAAAATGACAGACCAAGAAAAAAAAATCTGTCATTTTTCTCATCTCTGCAAAGAAAATATGACTCGGGTTGTTCCAGACGATGTTTGATGGCGTAACACAAGCTCAGTGTGATGCAGACTGTCAGCTTTAATTTTAACTATACATAATACCTGAGAAAAGAGTGATCAGAGAAAACTGGTTATTTTAACGACCTGGAACCAGAAATCAGATCTGAACCGTCACCGTGAGGACGCTAAGCGTGACGTTCAGCGGTTTAATTCATCTGAGCTGGTTCAGATCAAGTGAACTGAGGTGAAGGAGGAAGTGAAACATCCAGAGACGTCAGTGGAAGAAGCTGCTCTGAGACTGGTAAGACCACACATTTGATTATTTTTTATCACAAATGACTGTTAAACATTAGTTATTCATGAAAAATATCACTGAATGTGTTTGGAAACTTCCACATGATGTTTCTTTTAAATTACAGAAAAGATGGAGGAGGAAGCTGAGGTGATAGATATCCTCGTCCACTGAGCAGGTAACGTGACGTCATTCACAGATCCTATTTCTTTAATACGTGTTCATTCCTGCTGTCGGTTAAACAGTTATTCAGGAACATTAACTTCATATGAAGCTGAAAGATAAAGTTCTGATTGGTCCTTTTAAGTTTATGTCATGCTGAAGTCACAATGTGTGGCCCCGCCCCACTACTGTGCACTGTGACATCACTGCAGTGGGCGGGTCAGCAGAGTTCAGGATGAATAATCAGCCAATCAGTGTTTCTGATGTAACGTTGCATGTTGTTGTTTTAAAGCAGCTCCCAGTCCGAGGAGGTCAGCTGACCCTTGACCCCCCACTACTGACACCCCCTCTAAGCTGTGTGCTGCCATCTGTTAGAGCTGCTCCTCATTGGCTGATGGAGCTCAGGTCTACAGGCCACAGAGCACGGGATTGGCTGGCAGAGTGCCCGGAAGAAGGGGGCGCGGACATCAGCTGATTGATAGAGATCGGAAATGGAGGAGGGAGGAGGGGTGAAGAGGAGGAGGAGGAGGAGGAGGAGGAGGAGGAGAAGGAAGAGGAAGAGGAGGAGCCAGAGGAGGAGAAGCCAAGTAGAGTCAGTAAATCCACAATGAGCCGGTTCTGCTGCAGACAACAAGTGTTCATCAGAGAGAGAGCGAGGAGGGCGAGGGAGGATAAAACGAGGTTACTCTGCAATGGAGAGAGAGAGTGACGGGACGAAATAGGGAGGAAGGAAAAGGAGGTTACCACGGCAACTCAGGGGACGTTGCTGCAGCGGCGAGGACACCAGGACATACAGGTAAGGTTACAGTGTGTGTGTTTGTGTGTGTGTTTGTGTTGGTTTCATAAGTGTGTGTGAGTAAGTGAGTGGATTGAGCAGTGCATGCTGGGAGGGGGGAGGAGTGAGTGTTGGGGGAATCCTATTAGCAGAGTCCAGGAAAAGTAGGGCTAACTGGGCTGATCAGTGTGTGTGTGAGCTGCAGACGCAGTGTTTCAGCAGCGTTTGGTTTTCTCGTGGTCATGTGATCTATATGAAGACGTCTTCCTGCTGCAGTTCGTCTGTGAGGACTTTGATTCAGGCTTTAAACTGAGGACAGAGTTCAACGTCTGATAACAGCCTCCCCCTGTTGGACAGTGTGTCTGACGCTGCTTCTATAACCAGACTTCATTCAGGAAAATCTGAACATTAAGCTCCGTTAAAAATCACGGGATCCAGAATAAAACAACACGGAGACAAATCATTCATGATCCCAACATTTTCTGTTGATTGATCACGTGTTGCAGCTCCACAGTCTAAACCCCCCACTCAGAACTGACGTGAAGATGTGGTGATTAACCAGCGGGTCACTGAACGCCTCAGCATCGTCTGAAATCTGTCTCATTTACAAAACGCACCTTTTTCTTTATGTTCTGCCATTTTTGTTTCAGTGCAGAAGTCACATCGATCGAATTGTCATCACTCAGCGGTGAACACAAAGCGTCGCTAACACTTCCTGTCAGTAACATTTCCACCTCGTCGTCGCTCAGAGAAAAGAAATCCCTGCTCTGACTTTTCACCATCACTGCTCCTCCATCAGAGGAGTTTCTGTTACTAAGCAACCAACTGCAGAGGAGACAACCTACTTCCTGTTTACATCACATGACCAGTGTAGGTGACTGGCAGGGGGGGATCTCTTGGCACCTCTCAATTAAATTCCTATTCAAAAGTCTATGATTCAAAATATAAAACAATTAGCGATGCATCAAAGAATTGTATTTCTAGTCATGGTTTATTTGGCATCACTGTGACCAGAGGTGTGCGACAGTCAGTGTATGACTGGTCACTGATCTCCACACTGAGCTGACTTCAGTTTAGACTTGAGAGCTGCATCTTTAGTCTTTACAGTACCAGTGTGGCTCCCCCTGCCAGCATCGAGCAGCATGACTCCACTGGTCAACTAGTGACTCTGCTCCTCTGACGTTTTCCTATCATCACACGTAGAACAGATCTTTATAAAAACCTGCTGAATTCATAAATATGTTCCTGGATAAACTGGGCGTCGCTTCTACTGCCTTCATCTCTGCCGCTCACACGAACTGATCACCACATGTGTTTAGTGATTAATCGATGTTGAGTCTGATCTGTTCCTCTCTGTAGCTTTTCTGATCTCAGATCAAACTACATATGTACATACATCTATACATATGTATATATATGTATATACATATGTTCATATATGTTCATATATGTACATATGTATATATATGTATATGTATACATCAGTAGTACAGACATGTGCAATAAGTACAATTCCTTTTTAAGTTGAGGCAAAGTTAAAACAGTGGAGACTGGGTTGAATGTTTCTGTATATATATATATATATATTGTGACTGTGTATATGTGTGTGTGTATGTATATATATATATATATATATATATATATATATATATACACACACATATACACAGTCACAATCAAAGCTATCCTCCATTTTACTTGGGTATGACAGTCCGTGTCCGTCGCATTGGTTTCTTTAAGAGTTTAATCAAACTCAGACCAGGTTTGACTGAGCTGCGCCGCCTGAGCTCTGCGGGTCCTCATCGCCATTAGATATCATTTATGCTTCAAATAATACCCAGCTCTATAGTTTTCTCTGGCCCAGTTCCAGTTTGGTGTGTGTGTGTGTGTGTGTGTGTGTGTGTGTGTGTGTGTGTGTGTGTGTGTGTGTGTGTGTGTGTGTGTGTGTGTGTGTGTGTGTGTGTGTGTGTGTGTGTGTGTGTGTGTGTGTGTGTGTGTGTGTGTGTGTGTTTAATATCCAGATGATTTCAGCACTCAGCCTCGTTAGCACAGTTTAACACCAATTATCGATTTGTATTTTCTTAGTACTGTTATTGGTATTGTTATTTTTGGGGGTTGTGAGAGTTGACTTTGAACCATGACCTCAGCATTTGTAAGATCCTGGTTACTTACGACCTTGAGCTGTCAGAGACGTCTCCATCTTATAGTTCTCTTGACTGGGTCTCAACTGTGTTTTCATGTGACTTCACATCTGTCCAACAAAGAGCACAGAAATGAGTAAACTTTAAAATCTTAAATGAAAAAACAGACACAAAAAGTATCACTCTACTCTATTAAAAAATCTAAACTCTTATGAAAATATGAAATCCAGTTTGACTGTAAGGAAAGAAGGATTGTTTCTATATCCAGCAGATCAGACAGTTTGTACAAAAGGCTCTAGTTTCTCACCTGAGCCCACTACAAGCTGCTTTCCCTTTTCTATTAATAGACAAATCAAACACACACGTGTCACTTGGCGCCTGCTGGTCCACATGTTCCTGCCGCCATGTTGGAGGGTGGCCAAGGACATGAATTGACTTGTAATTACCAGTATTTAATCTTATCAGAGGGTAAGGAGGACTTAAGTGGTCTGAAAGGCTGAGAACCAGAACAGCAACTATTCTGAACCCCTTCACTGCTGTTTGTCATTTATTCTTGTGATTGCAAAATGTTTGGAATAAACCTCCTACCATATCACTATGAACCCTTTAGAGACCACTACAACCCTTTAAGGGACTTCTAAATCCTCAGTGTCATTCATAACCCCCCAAACTATCCTAAAGCTGCTTCAGTGACCGGACAACCTGTAATGGACCTCTAGAATACCCTCAGTAACCACTAGAACCTCTTAAGGAAAACATCAACATACTGAAGGACTAATGTAATTTTCTTATTTACTTTGAGAACCTTTTGAAGAATCCGTTTTTGGACTCATCATTAGCATGTGGAGCATTTAAAGATTCCCTGAAATATCCTAAAGGGTAAATTAAACATCCTAAAGGTTCCCTTGAACCTTCTCAATATAACCTCTTCAAGGATTTATACATCCTCAGTGATCATTAGAAGCTTCTCAACTAACCCAGATCTTTCGCAAAAACAACCTTCTAGAGGATCACTAAAACCTTCTCGCTGGCCACAGAAATCAGTTAAAGACACTGTTAGAACCTTAAAAGAGCACTTGAACCGCTGTACCTTATCAGTAGCTCTTAACTTTCCAAAACTGAGGGGCACTTGTGATCGAGTCATGTGGGTGTATAGGTAAAGCCTTGATACTGTGGCTCTACTGTTCAGACATTGGGATGAAAAGATAAGAGGTGCTTGGTATCTGATATCTGGAACCATGTTAATAGAACCACAGCCTCAGTTATCTCACGTGAATTGCACTGCAACAAAACACACAACATGAAAGATTATGGGGTCGGATGCAAGTTTTAAAGTGTGTATGTGTGAGAAAGAGCGTTCTTCTGTAGGAATTTCGATTACTTGGATTTGGGTAAGAAGAAGTTGAAGCTGTAGAATAAACAAAAAAAGATTAACTTTGTAAATATTGTTTGTATTTGTGCTGCAGGTTGAAGAGATGACGAGCAGATGGAGAATAGACCAGCATCTCTAGTCCTGATTCTGATCCCCATCAAGGACATTTGATGAATACCTTCATTGGTTCCAGTGGGTCCTGGGGCCTTTTGTGCAAATAGTGAGGGCCCACGGAAACGGAAGATCAGGACATTTAGTTGACTGAGTTGCCAACATGTCCCAGGCAGGTAAAGTCCTTCACCTGTACGTTGAGGTGAGGTCTGTTGCTGAGGAGGAAGGGAAGGTGCTGGAAAGAGGAGATAATGGAACTAGCCACCTGACGCTTTCATGCCCAGGTGTCCTCCCTCACTCCGAAAGGAGCTCCACTCACTCTAGTCCCAACCGCAGCCCAGATCTTTCACCAATTACTTGGCATCACACTGGGCGTGGGACCCACAGCGCACCCCCTTCAAAGTCCTCCTCCAGGCACTCAGTCAGCTTTCAACTTCAAAACCCAGATGCAACAGGATCTCCCACCCAGTTCCATCGGCAGGATGTGTTATATGATGAATTTTCTCAGTTACTCCAGGTCATTTCACCTGGAATGACCAGTCCAGGTCAGCATGGATCACTGGGACATGCCAATTCCTCTGACATGGATCCCTACCAGGAAAGGCTATTAATCTCGCCATCTTCTACATCCTCGAGAAGGTTGACTGTACCCACCACACCCACCACCAACCGTAGGTCCTATGATATCCCAGGGGTGGAGGGTGAGGATGGGAAGACATCTGTGGTGACCTTTGGCTACATAGAGAAAGCTAACGTTCACAGCATGGGCAGCCAGCGTACTCCTGTGTGCCAAAGTGAGTTGGACATCCCCTTAAATAGAATGGAGGGGCAAACACTACCTGCCCACCTCCGGAAAAGACTGAGTGACCCAGTGTGGTGCAATGGTCAGCCAGCACTGGGTGACCATTGCACTTATCACCCCAACCCGTCCCAGACTCAGTGTTCACAGGGCTCACCTTACCTGCAGAGGGCTACTCTGGATGTGGTAGCCAGAGATGCCACCTACAGAGCCTTGGAGGAGTTCGGATCCCCAGAACTCCAGCGACGATTTGGCAGTCATGGCCCAGACAACTGCAGCCCAACTCTGCCACGGCACTACCAATCGCCTCGCTGCAGGTCCTGGGGGGGGTCACCGGTCTTGCCCCGAAGCACCCACACCCTGCCATCCAAGACCCAGCTCTTAGAGATGGACAAGGGAATCTGCCGTAGTGCAGTTAATGGTCTACCCAGAAGTCCAGCCTCTGACCATCTGTGTGCCCACACTGAATACTCCTCCCACTCAGTGGTTCCAACCTCACCATTATACTCGCATGGTCTGCCTCAGAGCCAGCAGAGGCTGTGCACAGGGGATGAGAGCCCCAGGTTGTCCAGCAAATTTCATCCACCTTTACCTGCGGGGAGACCCACAGACATCCAACACGAGGTCCCATCTAGATTATCCCCTGCCAGCAACCAGCACAGGACTGACTACCAAACAAGTGGGAACTCCCACCACTGTGTTGATAGTAGCTATAATGCTAAAGACAGTATACAGTACAGTGCTAACAATATGTCAAACTTTCCCAGCAAGAGTCACTACAAACCATTACACTGTAGTAGCAGAACCAGGGATGCAGTCATCGGCAGGAGAAGTGTCTCCCCATCCTTAAATGCTGAAGTGGCTTGTAAGTTAGCTGTGGAGGCTGCCTTATTGTCCAGTACTTTTGCAGGCAGAGGTTCTCCCTCGCCAACACCGTCTCAAGCTGAGTCACTGAGGTCAAACAGTCCCAAGATGGGGGCATCATTCCTCAGAGAATCCCAACCCTACGCCAATCTTCATGGCCAAAACTCCCCTGAACCTCTGCAGGTGGACAAACAGAACCACAAATGGAAAACAGACAAACCGATACTTCAAACCAGATCAGGACATGTCTTACCCCTCTTATCCCAGACAGGCCTCTCTTCCCCAGCATCTCCAGCTTTACCGGCTAGGTTGCACAGAGCTGCTACTTCTCAATCTCCAGTTTTAGACCCACGGCAACAACTGAGTTCATCACCAAGTAGAGACATGTCCGCCCTGCACCGCTACCAGCCACCACAGTACATTGGAGACCGTAAAGCACCCGCTATGGAGCTGAGGCAGCATGATAACCTCTTTGATAGATCACCCAAACTCTGCAGGAGACTTCTCTCAAGCCAAAACACAGACGCTTTGCCTGTGAGCTGGACCTCCAGGCACCAGGAGTGGAGGGACACTGGACCAGTCCAAGACAGGGATGAACTTTTTGATCAAGACTACAGACAGAAAAACTGTAGAGTTTACATTCCAAGCAAAGAGGAGAAACATAGGACTGATAGAGAAAACAAAGGAGTTCTAGCGTCAGTGCAGGGGAACCAGAGGTCAGTTGAAGGCATATCCATGGATCAGAGAGAGGAGGTTCAGGATCACAGTGGGGCTGGTGGGACGTCTTCTCAGAGCTCCAGTGGGGTGACAGGCAGTGTGGGAGACAGTTTCCAGCTGGAGAGAAACGACAGTCTGTTCCCTGAAACCTCGAGTCAGTCCAGCCACGATACTACCGACACCGGCTCTGGGATGCAGGTCGGCTGGTCGGGAGGATGATGTGGGTTTGGTTGTATATTAATGCAGCCAAACCCTGTGTGTGTGGGAATCTCTGAGTGGTGTGATGTTATCCGTCTGTCTGCAGAGCTGAACAATAAAAGTTAAAGTCATGGTCTGATGTCATATTTACCTCGATAACAAGAAGTTCATCATCACCATTCATTAGTTTCTGTTTGATTGCCCTCTGTTCATCTTTCTGTCCATATTCTAAGATAAACAAGTTTGTACGGAGTGATTGGTCAGTGATATATGAACACTCCACAAAGATTGTGTGGTTGGTTAACTTCAGGTCCCATTGGGCTTTGCAGCTAAAACCCAAAGGATCGAGAAAAACATGAATTATAATTGATACGATAATAATAATAATTATCTATACACTCGTTTAAATGTTTTGTTTGTTGTAAAGTTGTGTGTAATTCTGTCTCCTAAAGTAGAAGAAACAAACGTTGTCACAGTGTTTTGTTTCCTTCTACAGTCGGACAGCGGCTCAGCATCGACTCCATCCTCGCGATCGCAGAAGATCGCCCAAGCCAAGTGGGAGTTCCTGTTTGGAGGCCAGAGGGAGGAGGCTCGCTGCAGGAAAGGTTCGATACTGCAGATCATTGTCTTTGAGTTAATACTTGTTTTAATGTTCCTTAGAAACATAATGAATATCTTTATAAATGTTTGGAATAAACAAACCAACACTTTAACTCCATTAACTGTATAAAAGTTGATATTGTTGTAGTGATTTTCTCAAATGGTTTATTATTGTTCTTTTTTTCAGCACAGTTTCAGGCTGGAATTGCAGTAATTTCAATCATGTATCCATTCATTTGATTGTTTATATATATATATATACACACACACACACACAGGTTATTGTATTGTTTCTTCTCTCCATTAAGTAAACAAGCAGCTTGACGAGCTCCCAGTCTTTTTCTAAGCCAATTAGCTAAATCCTAACATCAGCGAGAACACGGCGGCTCTGTTTATGACTCTACTCACAAGTATTACTACAAACCATTACTCACTTCCTGTTCTGTATTCAGGACACTCTGGAGTCTCTGATGTCTGAGGACTGTGGAAATCTAGTAAAATCATGAGGAAATCATTAACCATCATTAAGTTCTTTTCTAAACTGACAATGGCCAGAATAATATTTACGTGTCACATATTTAACTTATCTTTACAATCATTAACTTTAATAGAGGAATCACTTCAGTCATGTTTTCTCTCAGTATTTTAACAGATTTGTTTACTGCGTTTATTTTGTTCACCATAACGCTGCAACGTGCTCATGAGTCAGAAACAATCTTACTTCCACTGTGAGTGGTTTTTGTTTCCACATTTCCACCTCTACTTCTATTTGTACATACAGTTATGTATAAAGTAGCCTACACTGTATCATCTGCATAGAGATGCATCTTCACTTTGCTTGGCTGGATGTTCCCTCCAGTCTTATTTTAACAACTTGGAAAAGGAATGATTCTATTAAAGAACCCTGTGGTACACTTCTCCTGAGAACTTCAAACTTTACCTGTCACAGTAAATATGAATATGTTTCTTTCCTTTAGCTGACGGCTCATCCACAACGCCACCGACTAGTGGTTTGGCCAACCCCACCCCTCCGTCCTCCCTACATCTGAAGCCAGCTAATCAGAGGAGGGAGCGGGACAACCAGGGTCAAAAGTTGTCACATCACAAAGTGCGGCAGATCGAGGTGGAGCTGGTGACCCCTTACCTCAAAGACACCACCCGTAAGACGGGTATCATCCGGCGGAGCATTAAATACTCTGAAACGGATCTTGACGCCGTTCCGCTGCGCTGCTACAGAGAAACCGACCTGGACGAGGTGATCTGGTTTCATCTGCTTTCATTTCACCTGGAATGTTCATGCAGGATTAATATTTATTATTACCGTGCAGGTGATGCGGGCAGAGGCGGAGACGGCAGAGGAGGCAGAGGGGGACTCAGCCTTTGGGAGTAACCGCAGCGTCCTAGGAAACTCCAGCTTCAGCCCCGCTGATGCCTCCCCGAAACCCCGGACAGGAGGAAGGGAGGAGGGGGATGAAGAGGAGGAGGAAGTAGAGGAGGAGGAGGAAGGAGTGGTGAGCTGGGCCAGTGTCAGGATGCTTGGAGACAAACAGAGACAAAGAGCCACTAAAGACGAGGAGGAGGTGTTCAGTCTGCTGCTGAAGGGGTGAGAGCTCAAAAACAGATCAGACGTCCCAACATTTAAGAAGAAGTTTCATATTAAACACAGCGTTCATCATTCACACTTTGGATTTTGTCCATTGATTATGAATTCAGATTCATGTGGTCCAGATACCAGATCAAACATTTTATCATGGTTTCATTAGTCTTGTTGTCTCGTGTTCCTCTGGACCTTCATGATGCTTCACCAGCACCACAGACTTTAACGTTCACTGTTAATCTACTTTTTCAGGCCGTTGGAGGCTTCGTCCGAAAATCACGGCGGCCTCAAGTCTCCGATTTCAGTTGGCAGCCCCCGCCAACCCTCCGACAGCAACCTTGACTCCTTCAGTCGCCATTTTGAAAACATCATGGAGTCTCACCGGGCCAAAGGCACCTCGTACAGTAGCCTGGACAGTGTCGACCTACTGACCTCTGGATCCACGTCCGTGTTCACCTTTGACCTACCGACCCTCACCCCGGAGATCCAGGTAGGATCATCAGCAGACGAATCACATCATAAGTCGTGCAATGACCACAGAGGTAACGCTGCTGTGTCTGTTTTCAGAGTCAGATCTGCGACAGCGCCAAGCAGATCATTGAGCTGAGCTTCGCCCCGCTGGCCCGTCCAGACCCAGCCACCACCTCAGAGACGTCTCGCTCCGAAATCACCCTCAGCGCCTCAGTGGCTGGGCTCCGAGGGGAGTCCAAAGATGATGCTGGCCCTCCGGTCCGCTCCAGGTCAGAGAAGGATTCGTGGCGCCGCTCCAACCTCAAAGATGGCTTCCGAAAGGCAACCTCGGCCCCGTCCCTCCACAGCAGCCCCAGGTGAGTCAAAGCTGGTGTCGATCTGACCAGGAGGGGTCATCTGTGTGGTGATGGTGTGGTGCAATGCACATAAAAAAGTAGAAACACACTAAGGCTGCAGATCATGAAGCTTTTCCTTTTTAATACCGAACTGAACATTTCAAGAAATGTTAAAGCCAGAAAAACCTGGTATCAACGATGAAGAGAAACAAGTTTGTGGATAAATTAGGTTTGAAGCATCTTTTGTCTTTATTTGATTTGAATCTGTTTTTGAATGAACTCACCTTATTCTGCATCATGTTCTGTAAAAGGTTCTTATGATACTGATGTATCTGTGATTGGCTGATATCATCCAATCAGGCTTTGATTGAAATGAGAAAGATCCATTTAAACACATTTGACCAAGTGAGTCCTGCTGCAGTAACAAGGTTCAGCCACATGATGGACCAGAGAGACGCTGTGTGTGTGTGTGTGTGTGTGTGTGTGTGTGTGTGTGTGTGTGTGTGTGTGTGTGTGTGTGTGTGTGTGTGTGTGTGTGTGTGTGTGTGTGTGTGTGTGTGTGTGTGTGTGTGTGTGTGTGTGTGGTAAAGAGGGACCTACAGTTTCCTGCTGCAGAATTGTTCTTGTTTCTGATGTGTTCATGAAACTCCTCCTTTTTTTAATAAATCAGTCCAGATGTTTTCTGTTGATCAGCAGCTGCAGGTCATTGGCACTTTTTTTTCGATTATTTGTCTTTGTTGATCAGTTTTTATTCTTCGGTTCAAGTTGTCGCTGCTGTTACCGATAAAGAGAAGGTTTGTTTTGTGAGTCGCTCCTGGATGTTCTCTGTCCTATCTGATGATTAGTTTGGGTTCCACATCCTCTTTCTTCCAGATCTGCACCTTCACGGTTACTTCAACCAAATCACTGGTCACATGACGTGAGTTGCAGTCAGCTGATTGTTCAGGTCCAGACACTAACATTTCAGAAATCAGAGAATTCTGACAGAGAAGAACCCAAACCATTATTTTATTAATAAGTAGTTGGTATATTTTTTATTCACAGGGTGAGAACATCGTGTTAGTTTTTTTCCTTTACCTCAGATGAGATTATTGGAATCGTCTGAACTGTAGAGGAGTTTTAGATCTGACGACTGGACATGGTTGTTGTTGCTGTTATAAAAGTTTCGTCTCTGATTCGTGTTCATTGACTCACGACTGAGAATCTCCTCAGAACTCTTCACTCGTTTGACTTTTACAAACAGCTGAAACTGCAGCTGGAGGTTTGTGTGTCTCGGTCTGAGGCGTCTGGACTCTGTCCACTGGGTGTGGACTCTGTCCACTGGGTGTGGACGCAGAATTCTAATTCAAACACAAACTTTATTGTTTCCAGCAGAAAACAAATTAAACTCATGAAAAACAAGATCACATCTAAACTACTGCTGCGCACACACACACACACACACACACACACACATAGACACACATAGACACACACACACACACACACACACACACATAGACACACACACACACACACACACACACATAGACACACACACACACACACACACATAGACACACACACATAGACACACACACACACACACACACACACACACACAGACACACACACAGTTTTATCAGCCTGTGGAGGGAAATTCCAGATGGATTCATTCAGTCAGCGTTTGAAAAGAAAGAGAGAGAGAGAGACCTCTCACTCCTGTCAGAAAACCAGAGACACTCCCTGAACACCATCTTCCTCCTCCCCTTCTTCCTCCTCCTCCTCCTCCTCCTCCTCCTTATTCACGTTGATCTTTTCCATCTGTTGTCTGGCTGTCGTGACCTCTGACCTCTGACCTGCTTTCACTGGTTTGCTCAGTGTGTAGTTTATTGTGTTCAGCTCACAAACAGACAAAACAGAACCGTTTACACTGGGAACAGAGAACTGCGTCTTTAGTTTAAAACTATAGATTAGTATTTATTTAAAGTGGAGATTTTTTGTTAGAGTTAAAACAGTTTTAAATGAAAGTTTAAAGTTAAGCATTGCTAAAAGAAATAGAATAAGTGCATTTAAAAATCCATATAGTTTTTAGATTTTTATTAAAAAATAATCACACACTAAATAACTGTTATTCTGCAGCAGATCACACTTTTCATAACAAATAAGATGCTTTTCACAAAAGATGAAAAGTGAAATAAAGTGGAGATCATAGTTAAGACATAAGAAATGTTAATACTGGGGTTAAGGTGAAATAAACTATTAAAGAGTTTATTAACTTCAGATTTAACTAAACTTCAATAATCTCAACACAGTTTTATTTTTCCCAATCGAGTAAAATCCTGAAAATAAAATGTGCAGTTTGTTTTGTGGAAAAGAAAAAGATACAAACTTCTTCCAGGAAGGTTGATGGAGTGAGAGGAAGGTAAGAGGAGACAAAGAGAGGAAGAGGGGAAGGAGAGGACAGAGGGAGGAGGAGGAGCGTCCCCGGTCAAATGGGGGAGGAAACACAAACCTCCATCCCCTCAGTGAAGGAAAATAACTGATGCACGAGAGGGAGGGACAAGAGGATCCGGCTGAGAGAAGGAGAGAAAGTTGTGTGGAGAAGTTGTTGAGAGAAAAAGAAGACGGCAGAACATTTTTAAGGAGAGCAAGAAATAAAGAAAGAAGAGAAGGAGGAGGAAGGAGCTGACAGAGGTGAAGAGGAAAAGTCAGACTGAGGACGACTGGAAACAGACGAACCGGAGGAGGAGACGCTGCTGCTGCCGGATGATTCCACAACAGAAACACTGACGTTATCATGACGGCAGCAGATCAGTGACATCACTGCCGTCCCCTCGGTAACGCCTCCTCAGACCAGAGCTATCAATGTGGATCTTGTTTGATTGGCGGCTACTGTGATGGTACTGACATCATAGACTGGGTGTGAGTGTGCTGGCCCCGCCCACTCATCATAGTCATGGCGAGCTACCTGCTGTGCTTGGGGGGCGGGGCTCTGGATGACAGGTACATGTACGCCCCGCCCTACCCAGCTGTTTACAGGTGAGTCAGCTCCTTGAGATCATCAGGTTAAAAGCTTTAAATTCCGTTTCTCTATGTTTATAAAGGTCTTAAATATTCTACTGTGCCTACGTTCCTTTTACGTTTAGCCTTAGAGTTGATTTTAGATAAAAAATAAATCAATAGTTTTATTATTTGCTCTGAAAAACAACTTGAAAAATGACTTTCCACACAAAAACATTAAGTTTGTTGAAATTAAACTTAATGCCAGGTTATCCCAGGAGCTGTTGAACCTTTTCAAATGTAGGTAAAGTGATTTTAAGTTCAGTTTACATCGGTCAGGACCATGTTTAACTGAAACTGAACCCTCACTCTCACACTGTGTTCTGTCAGCGGAACCGTTCACATTCTACTTCACAACGTCCCCGTTTCAATTCCAGCTGAGGAACTTTACTTCCTGTGTGACACTGCCGTCCTGTTTCAGTCATGTAAAACACATGTAGTTTGTATGTCTTGTTGATATCGGACACATGTTGTGCACATGATCAGGAAGTATTGTGTTTTAATTGGGTTTCCTACAGTGATGGTAGCGTGGAGCCGTGGTATTGAGGTCGATTTTGGACCATATCTCGGTATACGAGAGGATCCAGGATTTCATTTTTCACTTTCTTTAACCTGGTCTAGTCTTGGCGGAGGTTTGTGCTCTCAGAGCATCCTTAGTTATATCCTTCTAGTTTACCATGGATTGATTGTTTCCATGGTTTACACTGTTGTTTACAAGAGTTGAGTGTTGTTGGACACGATGCAGCAAAATATCTCCAGCTAAAGCCAAGGGTCTGAGAATAGAGCCGACGACATTTACATTTTTTAACAGTTATTTAATTCCTCGTCCTTCAGGTGGGACAGGAACCACAGGAGATTTAAAGGGAAACAAAGCTGTGATATGTTGAAGCTGACGTTAACCTGCTGAGCCTCATGTTGACGTCTGATGAACAGGACCTGTTGTTTTTCTGGTTCGGTTCAGTTTCAGTGTTCGAACTCAGCAGTAACCGGGCTCTGCTCCGAGGCTTCACTCTGCAGGACTTCAAACAGAATCACTGATCAACCTTCCTGGGTTTTTTAGTGGCTCCATGTTTCTGTTGAATTAACGTCCCTGCAGGCCGAGGATCTAACTTTCCGACTGAGCATCCATTATAGCTCAAGCACTTGTTTTACAGTGAGGCGTGAGCGGAACATGTGAGAGCTGAACTCAGTTTACGGCCTCTCGAGGAGAACCTCATGCTTTCTGACAAAACACATCGTGGATATCAATGTGGATGTTTCACTCATGAGAGATCTGTGAACATCAAATATCATCAGATCCTTTTTTGTCTTTGGCATTAGACAAAGTTTACTGCCATCTCAGAGTTCACAAGAATTTATGCTGCGTCTCGTCTCTTTGAGTCTCATCTCATAGAGTCTCGTCTCTTTGAGTCTCATCTCATAGAGTCTCGTCTCTTTGAGTCTCGTCTCATCAAGTCTTGCTGCGTTTTGTCTGATCTTGTCTCCTCTTATCTCGAGTCCTGTCTCATCGAGTCTTGTTGATACTTGTCTCGTTGAGTCTTGTCTCGTTGAGTCTTGTCTCGTTGAGTCTTGTCTCATTGAGTCTTGTCTCATCGAGTCTTGTTGATACTTGTCTCGTTGAATCTTGTCTCGTTGAGTCTTGTCTCGTTGAGTCTTGTCTCGTTGAGTCTTGTCTCATCGAGTCTTGTTGATACTTGTCTCGTTGAGTCTTGTCTCATCGAGTCTTGTTGATACTTGTCTCGTTGAGTCTTGTCTCGTTGAGTCTTGTCTCGTTGAGTCTTGTCTCGTTGAGTCTTGTCTCATTGAGTCTTGTCTCATCACTTTTAAAAGTAGATGGACTAAACTATAGCGGCGTCTTTGTCTCTATTTGTGTGAACTATGTAACTGAGTTTTAAAAAGCTGTAGTCGGAGTCACAGACAGAAACACTGTGAGCAGTGTGTTGTTTGGTTTCATGCTGGTTGAATGACAGCTGACTGACACACCCTGGATAATAACAGCCTTTCACTCTTTTCCTTCTCTCTTTCTCTATATTTGTTCCTCTTAACCTCTCTTTCATTTTCTCCCTCTGTCTTTTTGATCTCAGTTTCCCCTCGTCGTCTTTTCTTGAACTTTCTGGTCAGTGACTCGTTGTTTTAAGTTTTTCTGTGTCTGGTGGACTGAGTCTGTCTCAGCTCAGTGTCCAGTCTAAGTCCACTTTGCTTTCTGGCATCGTTTTTCTCTCCTTTCTATCTCCTATGAATAAGATATTAGAAGTTTAGAGAACATGTCTTGGTGTAGATGTATTATATCCTTCTGGTTTTATCATGTGATCTGAATCATGAAAAGGTTCTAACAGAAATCAGTGTTGCAGCAGAAGCAACTAGTGACTGATTCTTCAGAAGTGATAAAACAACAGAAAAACCAAACATGTCTCTATCCTGCTCCTGTGGTGTCATCAAGTGTCCACAAGCCCCGACATTCAAATTCAACTGGACACAAGGTCATTTGTTTTAAGCCTGAAAGTCCACTACCGGAAGCCGCGATGCTGGTCCCTGAAGGCACCTCGTCGGAAGTTATCGGAGACATTTAGGTTCGTTTCAAGTTGAATTTGAATGTCGGAGCTTCCGGACACTTGGCTGAAACCACAGGAGCAGAATGGAGGCATGTTGTGTTAACGTCTGAAGCTTTGGTCACTAGTTACTTCAGTTGTGTTGGATTCTGCTGCAAGTCAGTTTACCCCCCCCCCCCCCCCCCCGGATCAAATGTTTAGTATCATCAATGTGTTTGACCTCTGAACCTTCAGTGACCTTCAGTGACCTCTGACCAGTGCCGGGTCTGTGCTGTCATTGTCGCTCACTGACCACTGTTGAGTTTTTTTACTAGGGTAGATTTGTCTCTGCTGACCGGTGCTGCTGGTTTTAATGAAAAAGTAATTCTTTTCTTTTTCTCATTTGTTTTTGTGTGGTAGATGTTCTGAGGCTTGTTTGTTACACTTGGGTGGAAGCTTCTTGTTCCAGTTTCTAAACGCACAAAGCTCAGAGCATCATCTGCAGTGATCTGTCTGTTGACTCAGTGTTGCTGCTGCAGTCGGAGGACGACCGGCCCCAGTGGCTGCTGGATGAAAAAAATAAAGAAGAATTTCCTGGCGTCCTGTCGAGTGAAGTTCACTGACTGCTGCTGCTGGTTATTTCTGTCCTGGATGAATGGGTTGTGTTGGCGGAGGAAGGACTCGCCGACAGAAACATCCGCACTCACACTCTGTTCTGTCTCGTACACACACACACACACACACACACACACACACACACACACACGTCCTCTTTAGGACGGTCATTGACATAGTGTATTCCATAACCTTAACCATCACAACTAAATGCCTAACTCTAACCTAAACCTCAAACCAAGTCTTGACCCTTAAAAAGGCCTTTGACTTTGTGAGGGCCAGTCGAAATGTCCTCACAAAGTCGAAATGTCCTGTGTGTGTCTGTGGTTTTGGTTCAGTTTCATTCACTCTACTTTACCCAATAATGAAAAATCGAATCTGCTCCATCATGATTCTGTCTGCAGCAGAAAAATCTAGCCTAAATATGCTAACATTATTCGATACAAGCGTTAATGCGTAAATTATGATCATTTACAGTCAAATAGACCATAAAGCACCAGATGTATTGTGGGTTGGATACCACAGTGTGATTGACAGCTAGTAGCGTCCAATGGATGTGCAGTGTCCTCAAGCTTTGAGTCAGGCCCCACCCCCTCTCCTCCAAATATGGTTACTTCTGGTCTTGAAAAAACCAAGATGGCGCTGAACAAAATGTCAAACTGAGGCTTCAAAACGGCGGCTAACAAACCAATGGGTGACGTCACGCTGGTTTGATACCTGTTCCCTTCACACTGTCACTGATTCAGTGAAGCTCCATGAAGGGAAGTAGATGCAGTGGTTCGACCACTTCCCACTTTCTGACTCTCATTCACAACTCTGACTTCCTGTTGGAGGTCCAGTTTGTTTTGAAAAGTCTGCGATGAAGGACGGCTGATGGAGAACGGACATGTTTCAGCAGCGCCAGCGACAGATAGGTGCGTTTGATTCAGAATAATTCTGCTTGGCTCGGGTGGAGTGAGAGTAAATGAAAGAGTATTGATCTCTGAGGAGACGCCGGTCGATGCAGCAGCAAACACTGGTTATAAATAGACTCAGATGTTTGAGGCTAAACCTCATCGACTGCTGCAACATGTTTACTGAGCAGCGCAGGAAACATCTTCAGATGATGACGACGCAGAAGCTGAGCGGCTGATTCACGTGTTGTTTGAGAAGCTGGGTGTTTGTGTGGAAACTGTCAAAATAAGAGTCTTTATCTTTCGGTTCATGACCTTTGGAACAGAACAGGAACAAGCCTCAGGAACGAGATCAGAAAGCAGGAAGTGAGATTGCTGAGGTAACGTCCCATGTGTGTTTGTTTGTGTGTTGTCAGGGAGCGTCTGGTGAATTGCCCCCCCGAGCTGCTGTACCCGCAGGCCGATGTAGCTGAGCGCCTGGCGCTCGGTGGCAGCGACGACGCGCTGGCCAACGGCACGAAGGCCGACCTGCAGGCCGCCAAACGTCTCGCCAAACGCCTCTACCACCTGGATGGCTTCAGGAAGTCAGACGTCGCCCGACACCTGAGCAAAAAGTCAGAGTCCATCTGTGTCCTCATGTTTGTCACGTGTCAGTCGTTCTCTTTAACGCCGCTCTTCTGTTTGTGTGTCTGCAGTAATGAGTTCAACCAGAAGGTGGCAGAAGAATATCTCAGTAATTTTAACTTCACCGGTCTGAACATCGACCAGGCGCTCAGGTCAGTCCTCCTCACCTTGTCTTCTTCAAAATAAAGTTACAATTATTCAGTCTTCTCAGCTGAAACTCAGGATTCATTTTAACAAAATAAAGTTTCCATCTAAGAAAGTTTTCTGATGCAGATTTTTCACATTAAAAGTCACGAAAGTGACACAAAACATCACCTGAGCCACTGGAAGACTTTTAGTGTGACATGCAGGAAGTGAAGAGTTTGATTGACATTGAAGCTAAAGATGTTTCTCTGAGGGGGAGGAGCCCAAACACAAAGTTACAAAAGAGGGAACACTGGTGAAACTGATGAATGAATGAATGAATTATTGAACTGATGAATGAATGAACTAATGAATGAACTGATGAATGAATGAATGAATTATTGAACTGATGAATGAATGAACTGATGAATGAATGAATGAATTATTGAACTGATGAATGAATAAACTGATGAATTAATTGTTGAATGAATGAACTGATGAATTAATGAATGAATGAACTGATGAATGAATGAATTATTAAACTGATGAATGAATGAATGAACTGATGAATGAATGAACGACTGAACTGATGAATGAATAAACTGATGAATGAATGAATGAACCGATGAATGAATGAATAAACTGATGAATGAATGAATGAACTGATGGATGAATGAATGAATGAATTATTAAACTGATGAATGAAAGAATGAACTGATGAATGAATGAATGAACTGATGAATCAATGAACTGATGAATGAATTATTAAACTGATGAATGAATGAATGAACTGATGAACGAATGAACTGATGAATGAATGAACTGATGAATGAATAAACTGATGAATGAATTAATAAACTGATGAATGAATGAATGAACTGATGAATGAATGAATGAATGAACTGATGAATGAATGAATGATTAAACTGATGAATGAATGAATGATTAAACTGATGAATGAATGAATGAACTGATGAATGAATAAACTGATGAATTAATTAATAAGTTGATGAATGAATGAACTGATGAATGAATAAACTGATTAATTAATTAATGAACTGATGAATGAATGAACTGATGAATGAATGAACTGATGAATGAATAAACTGATGAATGAATGAACTGATGAATGAATAAACTGATGAATGAATGAATGAACTGATGAATGAATGAACGAATGAACTGATGAATGAATAAATGAACTGATGAATGAATGAACTGATGAATGAATAAACTGATGAATGAATAAATGAACTGATGAATGAATGAACTGATTAATTCATTAATAAACTGATGAATGAATGAACTGATGAATGAATAAACTGATGAATGAATGAATGAACTGATGAATGAACGAATGAACTGATGAATGAATGAACTGATGAATGAATGAACTGATGAATGAATGAACTGATGAATTCATTAATAAACTGATGAATGAATGAACTGATGAATGAATAAACTGATGAATGAATGAATGAACTGATAAATGATTGAACTGATGAATTCATTAATAAACTGATGAATGAATGAACTGATGAATGAATGAACTGATGAATGAATGAACTGATGAATGAATGAACCTGTGTGTCCAGGTCGTTTCTGAGACAGTTCGCTCTGATGGGAGAAACTCAGGAGAGAGAGAGAGTCCTCGCTCACTTCTCCAGAAGATTCAGACAATGTAACCCAGAGAGTCTGAACACTGAAGGTACCTGTCTGTCTGACTGTGTGTCTGACTGTCTGTCTGATTGTCTGTCTGTCTGTCTGTCTGACTGTCTGTGTGTCTGACTGACTGTCTGTCTGACTGTCTGACTGTCTGTCTGACTGTCTGTCTGTCTGACTCTCTCTCTGGTCTGTCTGTTTGTCTGTCTGACTGACTGACTGTCTGTCTGTCTGTCTGTCTGTCTGTCTGACTGACTGTCTGTCTGTCTGTGTGTCTGTCTGACTGTCTGACTGACTGACTGTCTGTCTGTCTGTCTGACTGTCTGTCTGACTGTCTGTCTGTCTGTCTGTCTGACTGTCTGTCTGACTGTCTGTCTGTCTGTCTGACTGACTGACTGTCTGTCTGTCTGTCTGTCTGACTGTCTGTCTGTCTGTCTGTCTGTCTGTGTGTCTGTCTGACTGTCTGTCTGTCTGTCTGTCTGACTGACTGACTGTCTGTCTGTCTGTCTGTCTGACTGTCTGTCTGTCTGTCTGTCTGACTGACTGACTGACTGTCTGTCTTACTGACTGTCTGTCTGTCTGTCTGTCTGACTGTGTGTCTGTCTGACTGTCTGTCTGACTGTGTGTCTGTCTCTCAGACAGCGTCCACACTCTGACCTGTGCCGTGATGCTGCTGAACTCTGACCTTCATGGAAACGTGAGTATGATTTTATCTTTAATCACAGATTCAAAAGAACGTTATTGATTCATCTGTTTAATGTGTGTGTGTGTGTGTGTGTGTGTGTGTGTGTGTGTGTGTGTAGAACGTGGGGAAGAGGATGTCCTGCAGTCAGTTCATCTCCAACCTGGAAGGTCTCAACAACGGAAAAGACTTCCCCAAAGATCTGCTGAAGGTACACTGTGTGTGTGTGTGTGTGTGTGTGTGTGTGTGTGTGTGTGTGTGTGTTTATTAAAATAGATTCAATCATGTTTGTTATTATTTGAGGTTAAATCCTCGTCATGTTTTCAGATGATTTACATGCAGCTCTGTGAAGCCTCAGATGATTGACAGCTCCGAGGAGAGCAGGGGGGCGGGCTTAAGCTCCCGTCATTGTGCTCTGATTGGCTGCTGCAGCCGAGAGAAAATGCGCATAGAGAGAGAGAGAGAGAGGGGAGGAGGGGAGAGCGAGCGAGCAACAGTCCAACTGTTCAGAGTCTCAGAGGAGAGAAGAGAAGAGGAATAGAAGAAGATAGGAACAGAGGATCAATAGAAGAAGAGAGGAACAGAGGATCAATAGAAGAAGAGAGGAACAGAGGGGAATAAAAGAGGAGAAGACAGGAGCGATAAAAGAAGAGCAGAGGAGGAGGAGTGAGTTCACCTGACGGAGGGATTTTCCTGCAGGAGGTAGACGACAACAAGCAAAGGAGGAGAAGACGAAGAAGAGGGGGTGAAGTTGGAGGAAGAGGAAGAAGGGATTCTCTCTCTCTTTCTTTCTGTCTCAAGCAACAGGAGAAAGTCTCCTCTCCTTCTCATCACTTCATCCCTCTCTTGGTCGTCAGGGCTGGAGGAAGCTGACGTCAGTTTTGGGGTGCTCTCTCTGTCTCTCGCTCTCTCTGTCTGCATGTGTGGGTGTGCTCGCTCGCCCACGGCTCCCTGTTTTCTGTGTTTTGGATGTGCAAGCTGCTGCTGATACGTTTCCTCCATCACGCAGATTTATTCGCAGTCCAGGGATTCTCCTCCATCACCTCCTCTTCCTCTTCCTCTTCCTCCGCTGCACCAGGACGTTCATCAGAAGAAGATCCGCTGTTATTTATTTATTTCTGACTGAACGTTTGTGTGGTTTTCTGATGATCTGATGAATTTCACATCACTACCTCTGAACTGTTGATGGATTAGACTCCAACACACACATACAGTGTGTGTGGGTGTGTTCGGTGTGTGTGTGTGTGTGTGCGTGCGTGTGAGTGTTAACGCTGTTTAATGAGACGTGAACAGGAAACAGATGAACTGACGGTCGAGTCCTGATTTGCTTGAACTTAATGTCTGATTAATTATTATCTCATTATCTCATCATCAGATTTTTAAAGTTTGATTTAACGTTAATCAATAAAACACTTTTTTGCTAACAGTATAGATTTTTCAAATAAAATAAATTATTTTATTTGAATTGTAAATACAAACATAACTGTATTTTACTTATTGACTGTTGAAGTTATTTAAGTATTAATATCCGATTTAAACCGACTCAATATCTGTGTTTTATTCAACAGTAATAACTGGTTCTCACTTTGTTTAACTTAACTGCTCTTTATCCTCGAGATGTTTGTTTGTGTGTCGTGAACAGAACCTCAAACCGAACCTTAAAGACGTTGAATCTTCAGTCTGGTGTCGACATCGTGTCCATCAGCTCTGATTTCTGTTCGTCGCAGACGTGTTTTAGTTTCGTGTTTTTTCCTCCAAGCAGCTGATGAAGTCGCCGGCCGTCAGGCAGCAGGATTATGACGAACGCTGCTGTGTTTTTATGTATAATGAATAAAGCTGGATCCATAATGCAGCAGGCTGAGCTCTGAGGACACGGCTCTGACAGTCGCTCACAAACAACCGTCATCACACTCTTGTTTTCGGCCTCCTTGTCTGATTCCTCGTCTCGGTTTCATGTTTCTGTTTGTTCTTCACACCTGGATCAGAATCTAAACTCTGTTTTTGAAGAAACTCTGGACTAAATTGTTTCTGGTCAAAAGGAAACTATTTTTTGGAGGTCGTCCAAAGGTGTTTTTTATTTCTATGTTGAGTTGGGGAGGAGTCAGTGAAGTTGGTGGACGAGGGTTTTGGACAGAATTAAGTTCTTCCTGCAGTTTGACGTCAATCTGACTGTTGGTTCACTTTTTCTTTGGTTGCTCTTCGTCCTTTAAAGACTCAAACGTTCAGGCAGACTTAAGGAAACTTACATCTTCACCATGATCGGTGTCAACAGCATCCACTCCTCAGGCCGCATGCGCTCTCGGTCACTCTGCTCGGTCCGGAGCGGGCGAGACTCAAGGGACACAGACCCGTTCAGGTATCCCAGAACCCCCCGCTCCCGCTCCCTCAAACCACTGGCGTTCCCCGACCTGCTGGGAAAAACCCAGGACGGACAGCAGCACCTGCAGAGCCGTAAGAAGAAGGTAGAACCGCGAGAACCTGGAAACACAGACTTCAACCAATCATTATTATTAACGTGTTATTGATGGGCCATGAGAGGGCGCTACAATACCACAGATCACGTGACGTGAAAACACAGTTAGCTCAGAAAATCTCAACGTTCGCGTCTAAAAAGAAAATGAGTTTCCTTCTTGTTTAGACGAGAATAAACAGTTTGCATGTTGCGGTCGTCATAGTGACAAAAAGGATTCTTTAATTGTTGTCACCATAGTGACACTCTGAGTCGGACTGAAACCAGTGCCTGTTTTAAATCATATTTAATAATTATTATTAATGTTTCACTCAGATCAACAGAAGAATACCCCCCCCCCAACAAACACACACACACACACACACACACACACACACACAGTACATGTGACTCTTTGTTGTGTCTCCTCAGACTCTCTACAGCTCCATCAAGAACGAGAAGCTGCAGTGGACCATGTAAGTTTCATCATCAACATCTGAGGTGTGTGTGTGTGTGTGTGTGTGTGTGTGTGTGTGTGTGTGTGTGTGTGTGTGTGTGTCCCTGCTGCTGCCCCGACTCCCATATTTAAGCCTCTGTTGCCATGGTAACCGTTCCCTGCTTCTTTCCTTTTTGTAATTACAGGTCAGCCCATTGACTGTTGACACACACACACACACACACACACACGTCCAGGCGTCTTGTTAGCATTTAGCATCGGTCCTCCTCGAGTTCAGCCTCTTCTCTGTCGAAATGAAAAACAAAAGGAGATGAGACGTTGAGATGACGACGTCCTGACACAAGGATTTAATATTTGATATAAATATATCTATAAGTGATTATTGATCCATTGAGAGGAAATCAGGTGTTGAGACTATTCCTGATTCATTTCTGATCGCGTCGTCTCAAAGAACCAAAGTGACGTCTAAAGTTTACGAGTTTAAATCTGGCAGTACTGCCTCTGGTGGTCAAAACGAGTGTTACATCAAAGATTTTTGTTCAAAAGAGAAACTGAATTTATCTCGTGCAGCTTCAGGGGATTTTTCTCCAGGTCAGAAACCAGATGACCAGATGTTTTCTGGGAGGAAGTGATGTCAGGATGAGGTCACTGGACCTGACAGACGTCTGTTTTTTATTCTCTGCTGAAGTGATGAAGAGGAGCTGAGGAAGTCGATGTCGGAGCTGGCTGACGTCCGAACAGACTCCGCCTCCCACACCATGAAGCGATTGGGTAGTGGAGGAAACCCGCTGGTGGGCGTTGCCCAGCAGGTGGACGGCGAGCTCTACAAGAGCGGCTTCCTGGTTCGCAAAGTCCACGCCGACCCTGACGGAAAGAGAAGTACGTCACTTCTTCTTGAGTTAATACAAAATTAATGGTTGTTCAATTTTAATCTTTTTTTTTTTTCCTTGTCACAATATGTTACGTTTACTCATGATGCATAATTTCCCATGATGCCTTGTTTCCTCCAGCGCCGCGGGGTAAGAGGGGCTGGAAGTCTTTCTACATCTTGCTGAAGGGTCTCGTGCTCTACCTGCAGAAGGTAAATACATGAACTACATTACCCAGCAGCCCCTGTCTCACACACCACGCCTATTTTTAGATGCATGTGCCAGATCCGACTGATTTCAGGTCAGAGACAGAACCGATGTGTTTTACTCTTTGAAACACTTTTATTTTGAAATATCTGACACCATTTCAATAAAGCGTCTTTTATTTTGTGATGTCGTTGTTTAAATCTCAACCAATCAGAGGCAGACTAGGGAGACTAGGGGCGGGTCTTAGCCCACTTTGAGTAGAAGAAAAGAATCCTGGCCGTCAGGTCTGTTGGCGTCGTGATGTCCACATCTTCCCTCTGATTGGTTGATTCTGTCCTGTTTGACCTTCAGGTCGACTCTGGAAATGATTTAGTTACATAAAACAATTCCATCGTTTATTTCAACAAAAAAAAAACCTTTTCTGTTCTTCTAAAAATGTTTAACTTAAATGGTATTTAAATCACTAACATAACAAACACTGGGAATCCAGTCTGACCAATCACAGACCGTCAGTCTGTGATGTCACTGCCTCACCTGCACGCTGCTCTGTGGTTGGCCAACAGGACGAGTACCGTGCGGAGCGGGAGTTGACAGAAGAGGACGTGAAGAACGCCGTGTCCATCCATCACTCTCTCGCCATGAGGGCGGCCGACTACAGCAAGAGGCCCAACGTGTTCTACCTGAGGACGGCCGACTGGAGGGTGTTCCTGTTCCAGGCTCCGTAAGAACACACACACACACACACACACACACACCTCTGCTCATACACAACATCTATTTATTTTATTATTATTATTTGTTTGGTTATTGAACCAGAACAAACAGGTGATGTGACTCCAGCTCTGAGTTCAGGTGTGAAACATCCAGGACTCACTGGGATCAGTTCATCAAGACTCCGTCCACACACAACGTTTGGGTTTTAAAACTCAGAATCTCTGCTACGTCCACACGTCTCCACACAAACGCTGCTGGTTTGAAATCTCTGACATCAGAATCTGAGATGTTTGGAAACAATGACGTGCTGATTGGATCTTTTGTCGCTATGTTGTCTTCACTGTCACGTGACCTCCTGTAGTAGAAACAACGTGTTGTCTTTGCTGATGTTCAGTTAAAGTCTGTGTTTTACAATGATACAGCTGTTTACATGTGGAGGAGACCAGATGTTCTTACAGCTGTTTACACTGACACGTGCATGAACAGTGCATGTGCCTGGTCACGTGTTCCTGTGGATGAGGATGGTTGTAGTTTGGTTTAAGTCGTGTGGATGAAGCCTCGGACACAGTGGGAGGTTCTGAGACATGTGTGTCCACATACTTTTGTCAGTGTGAACATGTCCTGGGCCACGCTGACGGAATCGACTCAGCTGACGACCTTTGACCTCTGACCTTTGACCTTTGACCTTGACAGTTTCATCATGAACCAAAGAATTTTTACTGAAGAGTAAAACATGTGAAGGACAAAGACCTTAAAAAATACAAAGGGTGAAACTTTTTTAAATAAACTCCAATGAAACTCATCTTTAGACTGAAACATGTGACTCACTCTGATTTTATTAAGTCTTTATTTATTATTCATCCTGTCCTGAAGATGAATCAGGGAACTGTCTCTAAATTAAATTAAATGAAACAACGGTTTCAACAGAACAAGATGCGTCAGAGGAAAGAACATCGAGTCATAAAACGCAGAAAGACTCAAAGGTCGTTTCACTTTTCTTTCTTTTTTTTTGACCACATCAACAGGACTTTCATTTCTCCACAAACAAACCAGATGAACCGTCAGTGACGTCGTCTGAGTCCAGCCGCTTCAGATCTTTGTTTTTCTTGCAGGAACGCAGAACAGATGCAGTCATGGATCACGCGCATCAACGTGGTGGCGGCCATGTTTTCAGCTCCGCCCTTCCCGGCGGCGATCGGCTCTCAGAAGAGATTCAGTCGCCCTCTGCTGCCGGGATCCAACACCAAACTATCCCAGGTACAGATGACAGAGAGTCGCTGGGGATTGTGGGTAAACTCGATATGTGGAAAAAGCACAAATCCCAGAATGCTTTGCTTTGTCTTGACAGGATGAGCAGGTCAAGACTCACGAAAACCGCTTCAGGGCCGTTTCTTCCGAGCTGGCCGACCTGACGGCCTCCACGCCGAACCGAAAGGTCAAAGGTCGTGAGATGGAGGAACAGAAACTCCGACAGGATTACCTGGAGTTTGAGGTGAGATTCATGCCGGGTCATTTCCTGTTTTTAAAAGAGCAGATAACACAAAATAAATGTGTGATTTTTAATTAGAATGAATTCATAAGCGATGACACGGTCTGACATCATCAGCTTCAGTTTGTTTGGTGTCAGACTGTCGGGAACGTGGCGATCACGACACGATGCTGTTTCGTAGCTCGTTACAGAGCTGATGTCGTTCATCATGATTTTATCATAATGAAGATAAAACATGAACTGAATTTAAACTGATGATGATGCTTCACAATGCTAGGCTAGCTGTTAGCAGTCTTTATGCCAAGCTACCTGTTTCCCCTTGTCTCCAGTCTTTATGTTAAGCTAAGCTAACAGTGGCTGGCTGTAGTTTCATATTAGTCTGAACGTGTGACCCTCAGTGACGTCATACTCTAAAAGGCCACACGTGTGCGATGGCCTCACTGATGGGGACATTGTCTCCGTCTCTGTCCTCTACAGAAAACTCGTTACGGTACGTACGCCATGCTGCTCAGAGCCAAGCTGGCGAGCGGAGACGAGGACCTGACGGCCTTCGAGTCTCGGCTGTTTGACGACGGAGGCCTGCAGAGGACGCACTCCAGCCCCTCGCTGCCTCAGGACGCCGCCAACAAGGAGAAGATCCGTGGAACCAAGACATCAAAGAGCTTAAAGGTCACGTCGTCATCGTCCACCACCAGGGAGGGAAGCAAGAAGAACGGGAGCAACCAGCGAGCTGAGCTGCAGAAACAGAGCAGCAACCAGGAGGAGGCGCCGTAAGACGGCAACAGTCAGGCTGATGATGAAGCTGGAGACGGACACAGAGCATCATGGGTAGCAGGCTGACATCCTCCTTTAAATCTTTTCTATTAAACCTCAGTCAGATTGTGATTGGCTGACCTGAGGCGTTTGAAGTCATCGGGATAAAGACGCTCGTCACAGAAGAGACAACATCAGAGATGATGTTTGAAACTTGAAGACGCCATTTCTGCACAGAACCGCTGCTGAGTTTCAAAATAAAAGCTTTATTTCCTGTTCGAGCTTTCATTTCAGGGACTTTGTGGAAGTGATGCAGATTAAGCTTAAATATCAGTGACTATTGAGTTTGACTCCAGGACCATACAGGACCCCCCAGAGCCCTAAAGACCCCCCAGAGTCCTACAGGATCCTCCAGAGCCCTCATAAGCACCAAAGGACTCACCAGGACTCACCAGAACCCTTCAGGACCCTCCAGAACCCCACAGAGCACTATAGGACTCTCCAGAACCCCACAGGACTCTTCAGAACCCCACAGAGCACTATAGGACTCTCCAGAACCCCACAGGACTCTTCAGAGCCCTCCAGGACCCTCCTGGATCCTACAGAGCTCTCAAAAGCACTACAGGACCATACAGGACTCTCTAGGACCCTCCAGAGCACTAAAGACCCCCCAGAGCCCAAACAGAGCGCTACAGGACTCTCCTGGATCGCACGGGATCAGGTTGTGTCGGTACTTTTTCCACATGCATCGCCATCATTCTGCTTCTCCTAGCAACCGACAGGGAGGCAGGTTGCCTTGCCGACCACACGTGACAGACAGAGTGTGGGAGTGTTGCTGCGACGACCAAGCAAAGGGGAGGAGGTTGAGAGGGAGGGGGCTGAGACTCAACAGTCAGAACGAACACACTAAACCTCCCCCACAGTGTGTGTGTGTGTGTCAGTGAGAGAGTGTGTGTGCGTGTGAGAACATGACGTACGGAGGCTGATCAGTGTCACTGCAGTTTGTTTTATTTCTGTCGTTTTTCTCGAGTTCTAGTAGAAACTACGAATTGTACGGAGGATCGTTAGTGACCAAACACTGAAATCCAACCATCACAAATGATTCTGGAAATAACAAAAGAGCAAACGTAGAATAAAAGGCACAAACGAAATGTAATTAACATTAAGAACAGATAATGGAAAACTGAATGGTTTGTAATTATGTGACACCAAACGAAACCATGCAAACTTTAAACCCTGATAAACTTCAGTCAGGAATCAACCTCTGCAGTTTTCTGTCTGATGCTGGAAACTTAGTTTGAATCCGTCCACATCGTCTTCGTCACTGATGAAGAACAAACGTTCATGTGAAATGATGATCGATCGTTGTTTACTGATCGATCAGCTGGAGGAGAAGGTGTGTCAGGGACGAAGGAGAGTTCAGAGACTGTTCATCTCTTCATCTGTTCATCTCTTCATTTGTTCATCTGTTCATCTGTTCATCTCTTCATTTGTTCATCTCTTCATTTTTTCATCTGTTCATCTCTTCATTTTTTCATCTCTTCGGTTGTTGAGTCAGAGTCAAAACACTTCAACATGCAGTTCCCCCTGCTGCCACACGGGATCTGAGTAGTTTCACAGCTCAGACGTCTCTGGTGGAAACGAAAACACTGAAACGCTTCTCTGACATTTCTCGCCACGAATCCCAGAATAAAGGGATAAAAAATAAAGAATAAAAACATATTTCGTTTTTGCCCGAAATAATGATTTATATATGATTAATTATAATACGATTCATTTATGGATTTATTTACAGATAAATCAGAGAATTTCATTTTTAAGTGAAAACAGTGAAATTCAGAATGACATCATCACAAATTAAAATAGACAAACGCTCATGAACAGAAAAGACGTTTATAAAAACGTATTCATCAGTTTGTATGAACAGTTTCAAAAAATTCAGTAAATTACCTCGTTTGAGAAACTTTAACATCAGATGTTTGACATTATTTAATTAATCGACTGCATTTGACGAATTTAGAAATGTATTTATTTATAAAACAAACAGGAGTCAGACTCTAGGTGGCAGCAGAGAGAAGCTTATGATCTCTTTTATAAATTAATTTTTATTAAAAAACAATGTTCATTGTTCACACAAACAACCGTTAGCAAAGTAAAAGTGGTCAGAGAGTGAGTTTTATTTTGAAGCAACGTATGTGATCCTGATCTGACTCCAGATGAAATTTGAGGTCGTGGTCGTTAAAGATCAGGATTCGTTGAGATCAGGATTCGTTGAGATCAGGATTCGTTCTGACGTTATTGAACCTGCTGTGAAAAACAAATGTTTCCAGTGGCAGGAAACAGACGAACAATAAAAACTGGTTCATGATGTTGAGTCGTCGACTCGTCTCCTCAGTCCATGAAAAAGAAACATGGAGGAAGAATGTTCGTTATTGATTTGACTGGAGCAGAGACACGATCAATAATCATTCTGACTGATCGTCTGTGGTTTGATGCTCTGAACTCTCCTCATGTCACCTGATCACCACAATCTCCTGTTGTCATGACGATGCGGCCTCAGACCTCTCTCCTCTGTTTGTTTCTTTGAAATGAAATGTGACCTTTGTCCTCGTTCGTCCTTCTTCTCTTTGTCTCGCTCAGAAATGTGGACGCAGGGTGCGGACTCCACCGACTGCTCGGCCGTTTGATCTCTGACCCCGGCTCGTATTTACTCAAATATCCAGTAACACTTGTGTATTTTTCGCACTGTGCAATGTAACGCAGCGTAGGATGACTTTTTAAGTCGCGGCCGCTTTCAGCTCCTCGTCTGTATCCGAACTTTGTAAATAAACATTGACATTGAGAAGCCATATTGTCGTCGGGCTGACGGCCTTGCTAGCGCTCGCTGCGGATTAGGACACTTTGGTTTAGATATTTTAGAGCGAAAGATGACGACTGTTGTATTTATTCTTTTCGTCCTCGTTTCAGTGAATCTTTTTTTGGGCTTTGCTGCGGCTGAATGTTTGCTGCCAGCTCGCCGACCAATAGCTGTACATACTGTCCACTTCCTGTGAGGTTTTGGTCGTAGTAAAAATTTGACTCTGTTTACACCTGCTATTAAAACGTGTTTCAGGTATTCAGTCTACAATCAGACTGACTAAACAGGAAGTAGTTCTTCAGATGCCTGAGGTCAGCGAGATGAGGAAAACAGCTTCAGCTTCTTCTGTCTTAGTTTGAACCAATCAGAGGAGGACGTGAGGTCAGCTGACTCAGAGCTCAGTGTGGACACATGTCGACACCAGCTGTGGCTCACGTATGTTTTAATTTCAGCTGTAAACTGAGTCACAAACATGTTTGTATCATTCGGAAGCGTAGACACAAAAATAAAGATGAGAGTGAAAATCATGTTGATGGTCAAAGTCTTATTCTTTTCACGTTCAAACATCTTCTCGTTTAATAAGATGAAACAAACATCGGGATTCTACTGGAGATTCTACACAGATGTTTGGTAACGTACAAATGTACGTTTAATTGAATGTACATATTCTACACTCTTTAATTCATATACCCCC